>NW_026126348.1:0-103267 GCF_943737965.1 Phodopus roborovskii
TTCACTAATCCTACATCCGAAAAGGGCTGATCTCCAAAATATACAAAAAGAACTCACGAAACTAGTCAACAAAACACCAAATTACCATACTAAAAAATGAGGTACAGAATCAAGAAAGAATTCTCAATAGAAGAAATCAAAAGGCTGAAAGACACTTAAGAAAATGCTCCACATCCCTAGCTTTCAGGGAAATGTAAATCAAAACAACTTTGAGATACTATCTTACTCCGCATAGAATGGCTGAAATTAGAAACAAATAATGATGACTCATGTTGGAGGGGGGATGAGGGGAAAGGGAACACTCCTCCACTGCTGTTAGGAGTGCAAACTCATACAGCCATTTTGGAGATCAGTACGGTGTTTCCTCAGGAAAATGGGAATTAGTTTTAATACAAGACCCAGCAATCCCACTCTTAGGTATATACCCAAAGGATTCACATCCATGAAACAAAGACATCTGTTCAACTATGTTCAAAGCAGCATTCTTTGTAATAGCAAGAACCTGGAAGCAACCTAGATGATCCTCAATTGAAGAATGGTTAATGAAGATGTGGCACATTCCACAACAATGCTTACACCCAGAGAAAAAATAATGGTATCTTGAAATTGCAGGTAAGTCGATGGTACATGAAGAAACCATCCTGAATGAAGTAACCCAGTCATAAAAAGAGGAACACAGTATGTACTTACCCATATGGATTTTACACCTAAATCAATTGACCACCAAGCCTATAATTTACACCACCAGAGGAACTAGGATATAAGGTTGAATCTTAAGAGATTCATGTAAAGTCCCTCACAGACCTTGAATGGATAAGTACCCTTATAACTCAGGGGAAGTGGTGCCCTCCAGTTAATGGAGAGAGAAGTAGGAGAAACGACCGGGAGAAAAGGAAAAAATATGCCACAAGGAACATTGAGCCTGGTTAGGAATAGGAAGACAGGAAAGAGAGAGAGAGAGAGAGAGAGAGAGAGACAGAGACAGAGACAGAGACAGAGACAGAGACAGAATAGAGTGGAGAACATAAAAGAGGTGGAGTCAATATTGGTCTTAAGATAAAATTGAACACAAAGCAAGGTCTGTAGAACTACAAGACTGCTGCTAACTAACTATCTGAGCTTCTATCAAAAGGTTATCCTAAATGCCCTTCCGGGAGAGTGAGATCAACAACTAACTTCTCCATGAGCCCTCAAATAATGCCTGTTGGAAACAGAAGCAAACACCCACACATAAACAGTGAGCCGCTTAGAAACTCAGATACAGAGGGAGAGGACAAGACCAGGCGGCAGAAACACATAGAGACAGCTTACCTGAAGAAGGAGGAGCTAATGGGCCACCAGAGTGATAGCTGGGAAGGCAGCATGGGACTGCCTCAGGCCCCCCCTGAATATGGGTCTCAGCCAGAAGGATAGAGCAGTCTAAGCGCCCTCAGACAGTGCAGCCAGGATGTATTCCTGGACCACAAAGAGACTTTTTGAAAACACACCCCCATGGAGGATAACTGCCTTAATCTAGAGACAGGAGAACCAGTCCCTACTTCACATAACCTGTCAGACATATATGACCCTAATGGATGACATTCCCCACATATGGAACTGGGATGAGGGGATGGAAGGGGAGGGTCATTAGAGTGCTTGTGAGAGGGCAGAGAGGGTAAAACGTGGATGGCGTGAAGGTGGTTGGGAGGGATGGAGGGGGAACTGGGATCAACATGTAAAATAATAAATAAATTAAAAAAATGCTTTGACATCAACATATAAGTTCAAGTAAGTCATTGGGGAAAAGGATTTCTACTTTTGTTTCCACAGAAAATGAAAAAGATGTGGATTCCTTCCAGACTGAAGTGGTTTGATCAAGCCAGACCACCTGAAACAGAATACCAGGTGATCCTACATTCAAACAGCTGGACAAAGCAGCCTGACAGACTACAGCCAAGATTTCTGACTGCCTGGCGGATTTCCCAGACAGCGCCTTACCAGCAGGAAGTAGTTTGGAAAGAACAACGCCCAAATATTGTCTATAAATGTTTGTTTTCATTTAAATGGACTTAGTTATATAAAATAAAAAAAAATGAAAGAAAACAAACCAAGCTAAGAATGGGCATTCATAACTCAAAAAAAAAACACAAAAACAATAAAGACTAAAGTCAAGTATGATATCTAATATGTTCACAAAATTATTTACATGATGTAGGTTTCCCTCATCCATGATTTCTTCCCTATTACCTGATATCAAGATGATAAAACAGGATCTAAAATACGTACAGGTTTAGAAATGTGGATGAACAAAATTTGGCAAGTACTTTGCCATGACCCCTGTCAGTTTTCTGAGAACTTACTGTAGTTCCTACTACAGGAATACTCAAGGGTGTAACCTTCCTGTGAGAAACCATGAAAAATCACATACTCACACACTGACATACATTAAAATTAAATCAAATTCTCAAACAGATTTCCATATTTGAATATTTTTCTCCAATGAGTACTCAATCCTGTAACCATTGTGTTCAGGGTCTTAAAGTATTCAAAGTTTTCCTGCAACATTAAGTATTTCATGCAAAAGAAACTAAGCATGAAGGATTGGGCTTAGAGATAGCAATCCATCTGAATGAGGTTTTATGTAAATCAAGTCAAGTGTTACCATGAAACATGCTTCCCTTACAAATGAAGTTCCAGGACTTTTTTCCACATGAGTTTGCAAGTGAGAACAAACAGAGGCATTGTAGTGCTTGAACTGATTGTTCACACGTGTCAGATAGCACCTCTCGAAACCATGAAAGTCTTGTGTGTTAAAATGAAGATCAACCCCACAGTCCTTTCTAGATGATTCCTTCCCTACAAAGGTTTGCTTAGGCTCACAAAGATCATTGGATAAACAAGTGCACAGCATTACAACAATGGATACATGTATAGTGTTTTTATGTACTGATTTATTTTGATTATAAAGACAATGATACATAGAGAGGCTTTAGCACATGGGATACATTCATTTCTTACAGTCTACATTCTTTTATGACGTAGGATAGTGCTGATATGCAAGGCTTTATTCACATTCATGGCATCCATAAGGTTTCTCTACAGTATGTGTTCTTATATGACTTTTAGGCACATCATATATTGTGAAAGCTTTACTACATTGACTACATTCTTAGGTATCTCTCCAGTATGTGACATTTATGACAAAATCCAGATTGTTGTTTTGTGAAAAACCCTTACCACATTGATTACATCCATAAGGTTTCTCTCCATATGTGTTCTGATGAGACTCGAGATTACTGGCATATGAAAACGCTCTACCACATTGATTCCCTATATAGGGTTTCTCTCCAGTATGTGTTCTTATATGCTTTTACTGATGACCATCACTTGCAAATGTCCTACTACATTGATTACATACATAGGGTTTCTCTCACAGTATGTGTTCTATGATGAGATTGGAGAGTACTGTCATGCTAAAAACATGCCCCCTACCACATTGATTACATACATAGGGTTTCTCTCCAGTATGTATTCTATGATGAGACTGAGATTCCTGGCACAAATGAAAGCCTCTACCTCATTGATTACATACAGGGTTTCCCTCTCCCATTATGTGATCCTACGATGAGATTGTACTACTAACTTGTGAGAAATGCCCTACCACATTGGTTACATACATAGGGTTTCTCTCAATATGTTCTTTTATGACATACTATATAACTGTATTGTGAAAAACATTTGCCACATAGATTATAGTCTTAAGTTCCGTCCAGTCTTAATCTAAGATGTCTTTTAAAGCATAGTATGTCTTGCAAATGTTTTACCACAGTGACTACATTCCTTAGGTGTTTTTTTACCATGTGTGCTCTGTCATTAGAGAAGAAGGAAATTGTGATATGCAAGACTTAACCACACTCCTAGGACTTCTACATGGTTTCTATCCAGTTGCATTTTTCCAAGCCATTGAAGATGCCTGTAACCCACAGAGTTTTTCACACATTCATTGAGTATATTCACAGGATTCACTTTTGATTCCTGCAAAGATAAATAGCATATGTAAAATCTACCACATACATGATACTAATAGAAAGTTGGCACATGTACTAAAATAAAGTTGTAGTTATCCTAATTGTAAACAAGAATCAGATCTTGGAGTTATACATTCATAATGGTTCTCTAATGTGGTATGTGTTTTGACTCGTGGAAGATACCTGGATTCAGAGTAAGAGCTTCTTTATTTCATGGCCCTCAATTGAAAAATTGAAATGATTTCAGAGCTTTGCATATTTTACTATTTATCAGTTTTTCCTTTATAGAAATCATACTACATTGGCTAAATCTACCAGTACAAATGGAAGCATTCACATTCCAACAGTCATATGGATTTACTACAGAAAGCAAATTGATGGTATCTTTCAGATGACTTAGGAATACTGATAAAATTGAAAGTTGTTTCACACTCAACACATATCAATCAAAGAGGAGACTACTAAATATCTTTCATTTTTTCTCACTGTACTAAGATTAGGTACGGTGCTTCTTACCCTTCTAAATTCACATAGGCTTGTATTTAGAGTAAACTAAATACTTTTCCCCCTACATTTTCCTAATGCAGAATGTCTCTCAGGCAAACCTAGCTATCTTGGGATGAACATAATACCCCAGGGACCACACTTCATCTTTGGTGACTAGGAAATCCTTGAAATTCCTACCTCCGCTCTCTGGAAGAACCATTACTAAAAAGGCTTCTTGCTACCTTGCCTGGCTTCATCGCTTCAAGTTTACTTAGTGAGACATTAGAGGGATGAATAATATGAAGAATTACACTTAACTGTATAGAAAACATCTTACATCAGAACCTGGCGTCTCATTACAGTAATAGACTACAACCCACAAGAGCATTCCAGTGAGTTTAATAAGAGTAAATGATAAGGGAAAATAATATTTCCCATATTTGAAAAGACAATGGACTTTGAGGCAGAAAACCTTCTGCATTTGATGGGCACCATCTTCTGTACACTGGAGTTTAGTACAAAGACTGTTGTCTGGCTACACTAATAACCAGGCTCAGTCATTCATCATAAGTGAGCCAAGCTATCAACAAGAACTAACTTCTGTTGGACAAGCTAAAACACAATACCAGCACTCTGGATTCAAGGTTAACAGATATCTTTCATGTTCTAGGACAGACTAATCTATAATGTGAATTCCTATTTAAGACGGTATGTCACAGTAAATACTGTTCTTAAAAATAGCAGAAAAAATAAAAGTAAAATTAATGAAAATTTAAAGCATCTATATCTCAGTTTGAACACTTATACAGAAAACAAAAAAAAATAGTGAATAATCTATATCAAGGGTACTAATAGACATAGAATGCAAATATATGTAAAATAAATTAGAAAGCTAAATATGAAGATTTTTCCCATCTCTAAAGCACTCCCATATACTCGGTTCCTTTTTATGCTATAAGGTGATCATATAAGAAATCAATGTTTCTTTCATAGAGACAGATTCAAGACTCAGACTTTACCTACAATGCAGTCCCCCTGAAAATAGAGAATTTTATGAGTCTATAGTGAAGCCGTGGTGATAGGCCAAAGTGGACCCACCAAAGTTGACTTATGATCTCCAAACAAATATCTTTGTCCATGAAACTTAGGTAATCAATTTACAGACACACACATACAACAGGATTTGTTCTGTTTCTTTTTCTTGGTAAAAATGTCTTTGCTATGGAATTTTCTAGCATCTTGCATAATCCATTTTGAAACAGTTTAAGTTGAAGCACCCATGGGCAAATAGTGAGTAAATATGAAGAAGCATGGAATTTGAGTAATAATTACTTATATTCACATCTGCAGCACAATAAGCTATGTTGTGGAATAATGGCATATGCCAGGGGTTGCTCTGCTGCCTGAGTGAGTTCCATCATTTTTTAAGTTTGCAGAACAAACTCAATTCTCCAGGATGTGGAACAAAGTGTTGTGGACTGGAGTTTGTAGGCCTGTAATCAAAAACAGCAGCTCAGTCCCATGTCAATTCCTCAGTCACTGAGAGTGTGGGACAATTGGGAAGACCAGCTATCATTGATGAAAGGAAGACAGAGACATAACATGATGTCAGGCAGACAGATTCAGTCAATACTGAAAGCTCCATTTTATTCACACAGCAAATCCTAAGTAGTCAAACAAAGGTGTGGCAATGGAAGGGGACATCTATTAATATGTATAAAGGGAAAACAGAAATTGCTTCCCCACTAATGCTAAAGGTACTCCATAATTGCACATACTATGTGCCTTCAGGCACCCCATTGCTGCACTTCCTACCTTACTTCTGGGTGGTTAACCTGTCTACTCCCAAATCATTGCTATTTAGATAGGAGATATTCATCATCAAGGCACAGGTGTCCTGTAGCAGGAAAGATAATGTCTTAAGGACAATAGGAGTTATTGGAGCACTTTGAACTCCACGACAAGTTGGAATGGATTCCCTTGTAGGGGTTGGAGAAACTTCTGACAGGCAGAATATATTCAGGGCTGCCAAAGCCATACAGAAGCCTTGTATGCAAACAGATGATAAGATCTACTTTTAACTGCTTGGTGGCAGTGCAAATGTTTAATCCTAGGACACAGGAGGCTGCCTGAGTTGCTTAGTTGGAGCCAGCCAAATCCACAGAATGAGTTTAATTCTCCTGCACAGATAAACCCTGTTTTGAAAACAAAAAACAAAACAGAACAAAGTTACATAAAACAGATCAACATGTCTGGTGGTAGCCTACATGTATAAATGGTATTGAAGGAGGACTTTCCCTCTTTGGCTGCTTACCCTAGCTTTGGGTACAAGTTTATTCTTTTACTATGATTAGTGCCTATTTTTTTTGGAATTTTGATGTATAATGACCAGCTTACACATCCATCCCTGATAAACTAAAAAACTGCTACTCTTCAGATTCCATTGGTAGGCAACCATTGTTGGACTAAATATATCACAGCTTGTGAGACATCGTGATAAATTCACTTTCTACATATATGGAGAGATTCATCAATTTCTTTATTCATGCAGAGAACCTTCATTACTGCAGTTGGTTTTTGTTTTGTTTTATTTTTATATGTTTACAGAAGATGGTATTCCCTCTGTAAATATTCAATTTTCCATGAAGACTATTTTCTCATTATGATGCCTTTGCCAAGTGTTTGCTCTGATTTCAGGATAAAATTCTCATTCATGGAGCCATCATCGGCATTCTGCGAGAAAGATCATTTATCTTTTTGAGATGTGGTCCCTGCTTTCTTTTACTGATTATCTTAGTTCCTGTGACAAACAGGTAAAAAAAGCAAATTTAGTTCCATAAAACTCAGTGTTTAACGAAATAACAAATAACACATTTGCATTCCTAAATCTCTTTGTGGTAGTTAACAAATATTTGGAGCTCCCTTCCAACATTTTCACCAAGAATCACTCAATCCATTTAAGTAATTATATTTAGCTAACACTGTATCTAGGAGGAAGAAAGGTAAATATATGTGTACTACAGAATGATAGCACAGTTTAAGCTATAGGACAGTTGCTATAGGAAATGCACATCACTGCTGATGTAGAAATTTAGTGCTAGAAGGCAATAAGTAACCACTGCAATTAGTCCTGAAGCACTCTGCAACTACCTGTGAGGTGCTTTTTATCCTCAGCCCTTAATAGCTAATCAGGCTCCTTTGTGATGTGCCTGTCAAAAGATGCAGGGCCGTTCTGGTCTGGATTTGAAAAGAAACTACAGCGGGTGGTTTTGAGTGATGTGCTTTGAGGAAGGGCCAAACTGGGAAACCACAGCATGGTGAGTGAGGGGGCTGCCATCCTCAGATAGGTGGTGGGAGATAGGTGATGGATCCAGTGTGTAGGGATATTCTCTGGATCTGGGTAGGAAGCTGCAAGGAGACAACCCTGTCCCTGAATTCTCATGTAGTTCTTGGAAATTCCCAGAAGCTGTAGGCAGTCTACCAAATAACTATTCTGTGGGCTGTATCTGCTTTGAGTACTATGGAGAAGGGGAGGTGTCTATGGAAACCTATTTTTAAGTCAACTTCTACATACTCAGGTGCACTCAACTTTCCCATAAAGCAATGCAACAAACTTCCAGAGCCCTTTTAGTTAAGTACACTTTATGTTCAGCCAGTTACATTTTAATTTCATGTGTAAGATCCATGTATTGGTAATTTTCTGAGGTTGTAAAAGGCATCTCATGTAAGGGTAGCACTTCACTATTGAGCAGTGATCTACAAGAGTAGAATTGTAACACAAACGATTTACAAATGCTTTGAGATAATATATCTCATAAAGAGTAGAATTTAACTGAGGTAGTACTGCCTCTAAAACACACAAAGATAAGTGTATGCTGATCAGGGCGTGTTAGAATTTTTGAATCCTAGATACACATTTGTTGTCCCATGATTTTCCAGACATTTGACTCCAAACCATTACACAGAAGCTACTCCTGTGTTGCAACAGCATCTAGTCCCTTAACCTTATCACTACACCTGCCTAATACAAGCTGCTCAGAGAGATAATACAGTGTCCATAAACAACCTTTAAATTATATTATATCATATAGTTGCAGTTTTCTCTCTCAGAAAAGCATAGTTCTACCAGTGTGGCAATAGGACACCAAATTTTAAAAACTAAAACCAATGATGAATGAGTTGCCTGATAAAGCAAAGCTTTTACTTAGGTCCTCATGGGGGGATGAGAAACATTCTTAGAAGAGATAGTAACAAACAGGGGCCTAGGCCTTGAAAGGTTTTCCCTAAGGGTCTGGTGTATTGACAATAATACACAGAACCTTGTCAAAAACCAGGTATTTGCATTGGAGAGCTGGTAATTGTATGGAACAAAGCCTTTGTGGACAGGTTGTTTCAGATATGTAGATATAAACTACATAGAGCTATGGTTCTCAGTCCCAAGGCCACTGTGGGCTTAGCAAGCAATGATCATGAGATATCCTGTATTCCATTGTTTTAATGGCGATTCCTCCTGAGTTTGTCCCATTTAATGGGTTTCTACTTACTTCACATTAAGTGTCCCCTTTCCTTCCATTTTCTCTGTGGAAATAGTATACATATGTCTATTCTCCTTAAAGAAACTTTTTATGGGACACATCTCCCTATCCCAGCTTTTTTTAAAAAAAAATCTTTTTCTACCCTTCTACATTTCCCCTATCTATCACATTTCCCATCACCTTCACCTCAGGATCCTATGTGGAACAGGTCCTTCAGTTTTGGGTATCTGGAGGCCTTTAGGAACAGTAACTGGGAACACATTTGCTGTGTAATCCTCCCATCTCCCTACGTAGCTAGCATGCTGTCTCCAGTCTCTACTGAAATTGTTCACTGTGTAAAATGGAGCTTGAACCAAAAGCCATTTAAGAAGGATAGCATATGTGAAAAGCAAAGTATGTCTAGGCTGGCTCCTCTCTGAGTATTTTCCAGAGATAGATATATGTTATGTTAGAAACTATTTGTCTTTATGGACAGCCCTGTGGGCAAAGTGATTTCTCCCTGGGAAGGCATCTTAATGCTACAACAGATGCATTTGGCATCTTGTTGGAAGAATGTTTATGAGATAATCCCTCATGTTGATGCAAGTAGCATTGGTTGTACTCTGTTGCTCTCAAACAATGGCCTTGCTGTCTTCTTAAATTACTGTAGCACCTAAGAGATTTAAATTTTCATTAGTGTTAGGTAGCCAACTATCCAGTGCAGTCAACAGGAAAAGCATTTGCAAGTGGGAAACATTGATTCTGCCTTCAGTGCAGAATAAGGAAAATTGTTTACACTGCAGGAGGATTCAGGGTAAGCAACCAGGTGCTGAATTCACCACTATGAAAAAGTACATGACTGTAGTAAGGGGAGTGATTTTGTTATTTCCCAGCATGTTTTAATCTGTCAAGTGTTTGAACACAGACCAAGAGTATGTAGGTGTACAGTTTGTGAGGGATGAAATGAAAGGCAGGATTGCTCAGTGAGCTATGTTGCTCACTTTTGTGGGTGGAGCTTCTTTCAGTGTCCATCAGTAATCTTGGAGAAATGGGTGGTGCCAGCAGCTGGCCTGTCTCTCTGTTAAAAAAAGCTTTTTAATGAGACATTTTAAATGCCATCTTCTCTAGATCTCTGAGCATTTGACTGTTTAGCATGCCTTAGTATACAAAATATCCCTGTAATTAATCTGTTTTGACAACTGGATCCAAGCTGAGTGGCTGTGGAGGGATATTTTACTTAGGGCCCTGCAGCCTGACTGTAACTGGTTTTTACTTAGTAGGTTACACTTATAACCATAGAGGACAAAGGGGTGAGAAAAACTCCCTGTGATAATAGAGGCTTAACCGCAATAAACAGCTCACAGGAAAGACTGGGTGGCATAAATATTTTGTTAGCTTGAAATAGACATTTATAACCTTATATATTTACCACCATTCAAAGGCACATAGCAATTTAGAAATATTTGAGACTTAGTACAATTGAATTTAAGTTGTATGAAGTTAGCTTACATTTACATAAAGTTAAATTTAAGTTAAATGTACAGATATATTAAACAGGACTGTGTAAAATTGAGAAGGACTTGAATGTGAAGCTATGTATGACATTTTGAAAAAAGAAATTAGAGACAAAGAATAAAGAATAAAGCAAATAAAAGAATAAAAGCAAAAGGTAAATGAATTACAGGTTCTGTTGGTGGCAGAAGCTGGCTGGACTCCCTGTGCCAGGGTGGATGGTGTAACAGAGGGAAGAACCATGGGGGGTGAGGCTAGGCCACGTTGTCAAAAATGGCAGCTGCCATAAACATATTCCCAACAGCTGGCATAAAATATAATATTTTGAGATTCAATTTTGTCTTGAGTAGATGCTGCCTCAGCCCAGCGTACTGCCCTGAGACAAGCAACAGCTCCCGGGGGGGGGAGGTTTTAGTGTGGCAGAAAGAGAACAGAACCAAGTTGAGGGTAAGAGTTTGTTTAGCAAAGAGATAGAAAACCCTCCTACCATCTACCTGTTAGCTGACAGTAATTTGAAAGACCCTGTAAAATATCTGGATCTAGAGAGCTGTTATGTGGCCAATTTGAATTTCTCTGGGATATCTAGGTTACTAGGTTCCTAGTTAGCCACAGCCACTATGTCTCTAGTTAGCTACACACAATATATCACTACTTACCCACCCATACTAAGTCACTAGTCAGCCTCACATCTAATTCACTAGCTAGCCAAAAATACCAGAAAATTGTCAGCACACACACACACACTGATATAGTAATTATCCATTCTCCTATGTATTTCTATGTATTTAGTCAACTACACACCTAAGTCACTAGTTAGCTACAAAGACTAGGTCACTAGTTATCCACACATTAAATCAGTAGTTAGACACACACACTATGTCACTAGTTCGACACATACTAAGTCTGTCCAAAAGAAAAACAGCTCACACTAAGGTGGTCCCAGGACTTGGGAATCAGGCCTTTGATACCAGCAGTAGGGATTTGGAGATAGGAGTGACATGGCTGGACAAGAGAGAGGAAGATAAGGTAGAGGAGCAAGAAGAGCATGCAGTGAGATGATTTTGTTTGAGAAGTTAGTCTGAGGGATCGAAGAGATAGCAGTCAATCTGAGGAGGCAGTGTGAGGACAGGAGCACATGGCTTGTCTGATAATAGGTAGAGAAAAGAACTCTAGTAGCCAGATGCTCTGAATCTGTGATCCTGCAGTTTTCACCCTCCCCTCCCTGATAGGTTACTGTGAGTTTTTACTAGTAAGATCTATTAGAACTTGTGCTGGAAGTGATGTTCTCTCTTTGGAAGTGTGATATTTCAAAGTCAATAGAGGTAAAAATTTTAAATTATTAAAATATTAACTTTATTTTTTTGAAAATTACATTGGTATCTTTTTAATGTTTTAATTTTTTAAAAAAAATTATACATATCAAACCAGTTCATTCCACCTTACACCCACCCTCCTTCTTTCCTCTCTCCCAACTTCCCAAGCCCCGACCACTCTCCCCTCCCATCCAACAGACACTATACACATAGGGTGATGCCTTCCCAGGAGAGGTCATCTAAATCTCTCAAGTCATTGAAGTAGTGACTAAGATATTTCTCCTGTCTCAAGGTTAATGCATTATACCTCCATGGGGATATTCCCCCAAAGTCTTTTAACAACAGGGATGTTTCCTGATTCCACTGTCTGAAGTCCCTTAGACTGCACAGGACATTTAAGCTTACACCCATGTTCAGGGGTATCGCGGTTAAATAAGGATCAGAATAAACAAATAGGCCGGAATAGATGTTTATTTAGGGAGAAATAACTTACAACCTAGACAGATAAACACCAGGAAATTCAACCCAATCCTCTCCTGTCTGAGTCACACCAGCAATGGAGCTTTTACCGGCTCTCCCTCCGACTTCCTTCCACAGGTCACTTCCTTCTTGGCTCCACCCCCAATGGGCGTGGTCAGTGCCACAGAAGGACTATCTCACTACAATTCCCCTTTTAGTCTAAAGAAAAGATTTAGACTTAATACAAAACTATATACAAAACATTGAATGACAAGTGTGCCTTTAAGAAAAGGAAAATCGAGTACAAAATGACCTACATATCTAGTCCTAGGGTGAGGGCATAATGGAGTTTACAATAGAGTTGTCCTAAGCTGGAAAATGTAAGTCTGAGTACCTAATATATCTAAGTAGGAAGAGAGAATAATAGTTGTGATGGTTTAATCTTCAACCTCATCAAGACCTGAGAAGGAAATTAAGAATACTAGAGTAGACAGGAAATGCGGACGGACAACTTCCAAAAAGGTGCAGCAAGGACAGAAACAGCAACCCACCTGAACAGTCACCGTAGGTCTCACAGCAACGTTGGTACACCCAGTTTTGGGTAAGGCCAAGAGAACTTGACAGACCACAACAGTTATTAAATATGAATCACAGTTATCACTATTTAGTCCATTAACATTTAGCAAGATTAAAAGAAACTATTCTATTATCTATCTTAAATTTGTGCGTCTAAAGTCCTATATGTAACTTATCTATAAGCATAACTAAGGACAGCTATAACCATAACTATCTGTCTTCAACTCCTTCAAAGACCACAGAAGGATAATATATAAGCTCTAGAAATGACAGAGACAACTCACTGCCTGGTCACCGAAGTTCTTTGTAATCGTTCATCTTCAGCCCATAGGCCATCCTGTGTCTGGCAGACTCTTCAGCAAAGCAGGAAACTTTGTATGGCAGTTTGTCAGTCATTTTCCTCTATGTCCTCTAGACTGTCTGGCAGACTCTTCCATGAAGCAGGAACTCTATAGCAATGTCCATCTTGCATCTGCAGTCACTTTTGTGTGGGTCCTGCATGTCCAATTTGTACAGCATTAAGTTAAAAAGTCCAGACAAGAGCTGGATCTTGTCCAAATGGCTAGTCTTGCCATACTGGAAGCAAACTCCATAACGAGTTTCTTCAATGTCCATCTTCCTTTCTGGTGCAGGTGGTATTGCCAAGAGCAATTATGTCTCCTGTCACAAAAACCCTAAACCATTTTAAATGCCATATTCTGTAGGTCTTTGAAAGGTTTGAAGAATGCCTATCTATCTCAAATATATCTCTGTGTATCTTGAAAACCTAACTCACCAAGCTATAAGTTTTGATTATTATAGGTAACTATGTAATTCTGTACTAAATTATACATTACATTTTTAAATGAGCTATATAAACACAATACATAAACAAGAAGATAAATATACATATCACAACATTGACCTTAAATTATATAAATAAATGAAAATCCATTCCAAAATGAAGTATTCATATCTATACCATAATCCCCTTTTTACCTTTAAAAAGATATTGGTTGTGATCATTAACCATTTATAACCAAATCCATTTAAATGAAAACAAACATTTATAAACAATATTTGGGAATTTGGACGTCGGTTCTTTCCGAACTACTTCTTGCTGACAGGGGGCGCTGTCATGGGGGATCCCTGAGAAGATGTAGAAATCTTGGCTGTAGTCTGCAAGGCTGCTTTGTTTAAGCTGTTTTGAATGTTGGATCACCAGAAACTCTGTTTCAGGGGGGTCTGTCTTGATCAAACCACATTAGTCTGTAAGGAATCCACAGTTTTTATTTTCTGTGGAAACAAAAATAGAAATCCTTTTCCCCAGTAACTTGTCCTTGAACTTAAATTTTTGAGTCAAAGCATTTTTAAAACATATAAATTGAATTAATCCACCAGTATTTCCTTTAACAATTATTGTTTCCTCAGCAGTCAAACAATGCAAAGACAATGTAATACCATACAGTATCAGATTCTCTCTGAGCTTTTCATCTTTACGTGGCTTTATTATTACTCCATTTCTTTCCTTTTTATTTTTTGATGCAGGGTTTCTCTGTATAACTCTTATCTGTCCTGGAATTCAGTCTGCATACCAGGTTTACTTTGAAATCACAGAGATCTGCTTGCTTCTGTCTCCCAAGTTTTGGGATTAAGATGTGTGCCACCACACCCAGTTCCTCTTTGTCTCTTAAAAACCATTTTTTCCCAAGCCTGCATTTATTTTAAAACACTTTAAACCTTTAGAGGTTTTTTCTTAATATGAATCTGTCTTTACTGTAAATCTTCATCTCTTTTTTTGGCCATGAGTCTTTATCTGTTAAACAAAAACATTGTTAAAATGAAAGTCTTTGTTATCAAAGATGGTGGTGAGTATTTACTGCCTGCAGTGAGAACTGTGCTCACTGCCTTAGTCTGCATGCTGCCGGCTTGGAGATGTGGTCACTGCCATTGCAAGCTCTCGTACACACCAATAAATTGTTAGCAGTGCTTCTTAAGAGCTGTGCGGTTTTTTGCCGCTTATGCTGAGTCAGGAATCTTCCCTTAAAGGAGCGGCACGAATATCTGCTTGTCTCTTGCAAAGCAGAGTTCAACCGAGAAAAATGCTGCTACCAATAAACCTTGCTTGTCTCTGTTCTTTTGTTTTTAAAACCCTTTTTTAAGCTTTTTTAAATTTTAAGTGGAAGTTCTTACTAGCCACGTGGGTGCCATTTGTATGAAATACGGTTTTTTCTGCCCGCCGCCTGGTCTTGTCCTGCTGCCCACACCACCAGCCACAAATAAGCACAGAGATTCTGTATTTGATATTATGCTGTTTGCCAGGTGCTAGTTTCTTATCGGCTAGCTCTATCTTAATTATTAACCCATTTCTATGTATTTCCACGTGGTCTTACCAGGGAGGCGGCTGGCGGGTTCTATTCTCTCCAGGCTTTCCATCCTGACTCCTCCTTACTACTTCCAATTTCCTCCTTGTCTCCTAGTCCCTCCTATCTTCCTTTCCTATTGGCCAACAGTGCTTTATTTATGTAACAAGTATGAGAAACATATACAGAATGACTCCCATCATCTCCTCTTTTCTGTCTAAATAAAAAGAGGGTTTTAACCTTAACATAGAAAATACAAAACATAACAGTTATCAAATAAGAATCACAGTTGACAATATTTAGTCCATTAACATTTAGTAAGATTTAAGAAAATATTCCATCATCTATTCTATCTTTGTGAGTCTAAAGCCCTATGTGTAACTTATCTATAAGCATAACTAAGGACAGCTATAACCATAACTATCTGTCTTCAACTCCTTCAAAGACCACAGAAGGATAATATATAAGCTCTAGAAATGACAGAGACAACTCACTGCCTGGTCACCCGAAGTTCTTTTGTAATCGTTCATCTTCAGCCCATAGGCCATCCTGTGTCTGGCAGACTCTTCAGCAAAGCAGGAAACTTTGTATGGCAGTTTGTCAGTCATTTTCCTCTATGTCCTCTAGACTGTCTGGCAGACTCTTCCATGAAGCAGGAACTCTATAGCAATGTCCATCTTGCATCTGCAGTCACTTTTGTGTGGGTCCTGCATGTCCAATTTGTACAGCATTAAGTTAAAAAGTCCAGACAAGAGCTGGATCTTGTCCAAATGGCCTAGTCTTGCCATACTGGAAGCAAACTCCATAACGAGTTTCTTCAATGTCCATCTTCCTTTCTGGTGCAGGTGGTATTGCCAAGAGCAATTATGTCTCACTGTCACAAAAACCCTAAAACCATTTTAAATGCCATATTCTGTAGGTCTTTGAAAGGTTTGAAGAATGCCTATCTATCTCAAATATATCTCTGTGTATCTTGAAAACCTAACTCACCAAGCTATAAGTTTTGATTATTATAGGTAACTATGTAATTCTGTACTAAATTATACATTACATTTTTAAATGAGCTATATAAACACAATACATAAACAAGAAGATAAATATACATATCACAACATTGACCTTAAATTATATAAATAAATGAAAATCCATTCCAAAATGAAGTATTCATATCTATACCATATCCCCTTTTTACCTTTAAAAAAGATATTGGTTGTGATCATTAACCATTTATAACCAAATCCATTTAAATGAAAACAAACATTTATAAACAATATTTGGGAATTTGGACGTCGTTCTTTCCGAACTACTTCTTGCTGACAGGGGGCGCTGTCATGGGGGATCCTGAGAAGATGTAGAAATCTTGGCTGTAGTCTGCAAGGCTGCTTTGTTTAAGCTGTTTTGAATGTTGGATCACCAGAAACTCTGTTTCAGGGGGTCTGTCTTGATCAAACCACATTAGTCTGTAAGGAATCCACAGTTTTTTATTTTCTGTGGAAACAAAAATAGAAATCCTTTTCCCCAGTAACTTGTCCTTGAACTTAAATTTTGAGTCAAAGCATTTTTTAAAACATATAAATTGAATTAATCCATCAGTATTTCCTTTAACAATTATTGTTTCCTCAGCAGTCAAACAATGCAAAGACAATGTAATACCATACAGTATCCAGATTCTCTCTGAGCTTTTCATCTTTACGTGGCTTTATTATTACTCCATTTCTTTTCCTTTTTTATTTTTTGATGCAGGGTTTCTCTGTATAACTCTTATCTGTCCTGGAATTCAGTCTGCATACCGGGTTTACTTTGAAATC
The DNA here is from genome assembly GCF_943737965.1 of Phodopus roborovskii. NCBI lineage: Eukaryota > Metazoa > Chordata > Mammalia > Rodentia > Cricetidae > Phodopus > Phodopus roborovskii. Next base: position 17,018 of record NW_026126348.1, read on the forward strand.
ACAGAGATCTGCTTGCTTCTGTCTCCCAAGTTTTGGGATTAAAGATGTGTGCCACCACACCCAGTTCCTCTTTGTCTCTTAAAAACCATTTTTTTCCCAAGCCTGCATTTATTTTAAAACACTTTAAACCTTTGAGAGGTTTTTCTTAATATGAATCTGTCTTTACTGTAAATCTTCATCTTTTTTTGGCCATGAGTCTTTATCTGTTAAACAAAAACATTGTTAAAATAGAAAGTCTTTGTTATCAAAGATGGTGGTGACCCCCCGCTTGCTGCAGTGGAGATGTGGTCACTGCCCCATTGCAAGCTCTCTTACACACCAATAAATTGTTAGCAGTGCTTCTTAAGAGCTGTGCGGTTTTTTGCCGCTTATGCTGAGTCAGGAATCTTCCCTTAAAGGAGCGGCACGAATATCTGCTTGTCTCTTGCAAAGCAGAGTTCAACCGAGAAAAATGCTGCTACCAATAAACCTTGCTTGTCTCTGTTCTTTTGTTTTAAAACCCTTTTTTAAGCTTTTTTAAATTTTAAGTGGAAGTTCTTACTAGCCACGTGGGTGCCATTTGTAAGGAGTACGGTTTTTCTGCCCGCCGCCTGGTCTTGTCCTGCTGCCACACCACCAGCCACAAATAACGCACAGAGATTCTGTATTTGATATTATGCTGTTTGCCAGGTGCTAGTTTCTTATCGGCTAGCTCTATCTTAATTATTAACCCATTTCTATGTATTTCCACGTGGTCTTACCAGGGAGAGGCGGCTGGCGGTTCTATTCTCTCCAGGCTTTCCATCCTGACTCCTCCTTACTACTTCCAATTTCCTCCTTGTCTCCTAGTCCCTCCTATCTTCCTTTCCTATTGGCCAACAGTGCTTTATTTATTAACCAGTATGAGAAACATATACAGAATGACTCCCATCATCTCCTCTTTTCTGTCTAAATAAAAAGAAGGGTTTTAACCTTAACATAGAAAATACAAAACATAACAGTTATCAAATAAGAATCACAGTTGACAATATTTAGTCCATTAACATTTAGTAAGATTTAAGAAAATATTCCATCATCTATTCTATCTTTGTGAGTCTAAAGCCCTATGTGTAACTTATCTTTAATCCTAACTAAGGAAAACTATAACCATAACTATCTGTCTTCAGCTCCTTCAAAGACCACAGAAGGATAATATATAAGCTCTAGAAATGACAGAGACAACTCACTGCCTGGTCACCCGAAGTTCTTTTGTAATCTTTCATCTTCAGCCCATAGGCCATTGTATGTCTCACAGACTCTTCAGCAAAGCAGGAAACTTTAAACTGTCTTTGTGTATTGGCAGTTTGTCAGTCATTTTCCTCTGTATCCTGCAGACTGTCTGGCAGACTCTTCCATGAAGCAGGAACTCTATAGCAATGTCCATCTTGCATCTGCAGTCACTTTTCTATCTAAATAAAATCCCACTTCTGACACCAGATATCGTGGTTAAATAAGGATCAGTATAAACAAATAGGCTGAATAGATGTTTATTTAGGAGAAATAACTTACAAACTACGCAGATAAACACCAGGAAATTCAACCCAATCCTCTCCTGTCCAAGTCACACCAGCAAGAGAGCTTTTACCGGCTCTCCCTCCGACTTCCTTCCACAGGTCACTTCCGCTCATGGCTCCACCCCCAATGGGCGTGTTCAGTGCCACAGAAGGACTATCTCACTACACAGGGGTCTGTGTCAGTCCCATGTTGGATTCCCAGCTATAAGTCTGCAGCCCCATTAGCTCCTCCTTGTTCAGGTCAGCTGTGTCTATGTGTTTCTGCAGTGTGGCCTTGTCCTCCCTCTCTGCATCTGAATTCCAGTTTGGCTCAGTGTTTAGTTGTGCATGTATGCTTCTGTTTCCATCAGCTACTAGATGAGGACTCCATGATGGTGGATAAGTTAGTCGTTGATCTCATTGTCAGAGAAGGGAATTTATGGTAGCCTTTACACTGTTGCACAAATTGTTGGGGTCACTCTTGTAGGACTCTGGACATTTCTCTAGGTTCAGTTTCCTCTTCTAACCTATAATGGCTCCCATTTTTATAGTCTCTATCTCTCTTCTCCTCTCCTAGCTATCCTCTTCTTTTCTCTTCTCTTCTCATCTCTTCTCAAGTCCATTACTTTTCTGACCAAATCTTCCCTAGTCCAATATTCTTTACTCTCCTACTTCTTTCCTTTTGTTAGTTCACTCTCCACTCACTACCCCCCAAATCCCATATGCTCTGAGGACCGTGTCCCTTCCTGCTTCTGTGAATGACCTTATAAGAAACTCTTAGAATCCTCCTTGTATCCTAGTTTCTCTGGCAGTGTGATTTGTATGGTGGTTATCTTTTGCACAATGTCTAAAATCCACATATGAATGAATATACCATGTTTATCTTTCTCTGACTGGGATACCTCATTAAGGATGATTTCTTCAAGTTCCATCCACTTGTCTGTGAGATTCAAGATTTCATTGCCCCCCCCGGCACAAAGTATTATTCCATTGTGTAAATGTGGCACATCTCCTTTATACATACTTCAGTTGAGGGGCATCTATGTTGCTTCCATGTTCTTGCTATTATAAATAATATTGCTATGAATATATGTGAGCACAAGTCTTGGTTCCATGGTTGTGGATCATTTGGGTATGTGCATAAGAGTTAGGTTACTGGGTCCTGTGGTAGACTGATTCCCATTATCCTGAGGAACAGCCATGCTAGTCTGCAAAATGGCTTTTCAAGTTTACAGATCCACCAGCAAAGCATTGCTGTTTCCAATTTTAGACATTCTGACAGTAGTAAGATGGTATCTTAAAGTTGTTTTAACTTGTGTTTCCTTGTTAGCCAAAGGTATTGAACACTTTCTTAAGTGTATTTCATCATTCCTCCTATTTAGAGTTCTCTATTCAGTTCTATACCCCATTTCATAGAATTATTTGGTGTTTTGTTGACTAGTTTCTTGATTTCTTTGTATATTTTGGAGATCAGCCCTTTGTCGGATGTAGGATTGGTGAAAATCTTTTCCCAGTCTGTAGGCTGCACTGGGTCTTGTCCACTGTGGTCTTTGCCTTAGAGAAACTTTTAAGGTTCAATAGGTCCCATTCATTATTTGTTGATCTCAGTGTCTATGCTTCTGGAGTTATTGTCAGGAAACAGTCTCCTGTACCAATAAGTTCAAGAGTACCTCTAATTTTTTTTCCTAAGAGGTTCAGTGTGGATGGATTCATGGAGGGATCCATTTGTACTTGTGTTTTGTACATGGCTATAGACATAGATCTATCTTCATTCTTCTATATACCATCATCCATTTGTACCAGCACCACTTGTTGAAGATGCTTTCCTTATCCCATTGTACACTTTTAGCTGTTTTGTCAAAAGTCAGGTGCTCATATGTGTGTGGGATAATACCAAGATTTTCTATTAAATTTCATTGAGCTACTTGTCTATCTTTGTGCTAATACAAGGCTTTTTTCAGAACTATACCTCTGTACTAGATCTTAAAGTCAGGGATGATGATGCCTCGTGAAGTTCCTTTATTATACAGGTTGTTTTGGCTATTCTTGTTCTTTTGTTTTTCAATATAAAGTTGATTATTATCTTTTCAAGGTCAGTGAAGAATTGTGCTGGCATATTATTAGATATTGAATTGAATCTGTAGATTGCCATTGAGAAAATTGCCATTTTTACTATGTTTATTCTACCTATTCATGAGATTGGGAGATCTTTACATTTTCTGGTGTTTTCTTTAATTTCTTTTTGTAAATACACAAATTACTATTATATAGGTCTTTCATATGTTTGATAAGTGTTACCCAAAGGTAGTTTATGTTGTTTGTGGCTATTTTGCAGGGTGATATTTCTCTGATTTCTTTATTAGCCCCTTTGTTGTCTGCGTATAGAATGGCTAGAATTTTTTTTTAGTTTATCTTGTATGCTGATACATTGCTGAATGTGTTTTTTAGCTGTAGGAGTACCATGGTAGAGTTTTTTGGTTGCTTATTTAAACTATCATATCTTTTGAAAATAGAGAAAGATTGAGTTCTTCCTCTCAATTTGTATCCTCTTGATATCCTTTTCTTGTCTTATTTCTTTAGCTAGCACTTCAAATACAATAATGAAGATATATGGAGACAGAGGGCAGCCTAGACTTTGTACTAATTTTAGAGGAATTGCCTTAAGCTTCTCTACATTCAGCTTGATATTTTCTCTGTGTTTACTACATATTGCTTTTATTATGTTTATATAAATTCCTGTTACCCTTGATCTCTACAAGACCCTTAACATGATAGGATGTTGAATTTTGTCAAAGGTTTTTTCTACATCTAGAGAGATGATCATGTGGTTTTTCATTTTTGGTTTGTTTATATAGTGGTATATTTGAAATATTTTCATATGTGAAGCCATCCCTGCAAGACAAGGATGAAGCCTACTTGATCATAGTAGATGATTTTTCTGATACATTCCTGGATTTGGTTTTCCCATATTTTCTTGAGTATTTTTGCATCAATGTGCAGGAGGGATATTGTTCTGTAATTTTTTCTTAGTTGTGTCTTTGTGTGAATGGGTATCAAGGTGATTGTAGCCTCAAAAAAGTGTTTTGTAATGAAACTTCTGTTTCTATTTTGTGGAACAGTTTCAAGAGTATTAATATTAGCTCTTCCATGAATTTTCGGTAGAATTCTTCACTGAAGAAGACATCTGTTATGTTGGAAGGCTTTTTATGATTGCTCCTACTTTGTTAGTTGCTATAGGTCAATATAAGTTACTTGTCTAGTCTTGACTTAATTTTGTTAAGAAAGAGTTATCCAGAAATTTGTTCATATCCTTTGAATTTTCAAATTTTGTGGAGTATAAGTTTTCAAAATATAACATGAAAATTACCTGGATTTCCTCAGTGTCTACTGTTCTGTACCCCTTTTTGTTTCTGATTTTGTTAATTTCCATTTTCTCTCTTTACTTTTTGTTTAGTTTGGATAAAGGTTTGTCTCCCATGTTAATTTTCTGAAAAAAAAAGCAACTCGTTATTGCATTATTTTTTTTTGTATCGTATTCCTGCTTTCTACTTTATTGTTTTCAGCCCAAAAATTGATAATGGGGCCTACTCCTGAGGGTTAAGTTTGCTTCATTTTTGTCCTAAGGTTTTCAGTTGTATTGTTAATTCTCTAATGTGTCTCTCATCCGTTTTCTTCCTATGGGCACTGAATGCAATCAACTTCCCTCTTAGCAGTGATTTCAAGGTGTCCCATAAATTCATGTATGTTGTATCCACAACCTCATTGAATTTTAGGAATTCCTTAATTTCTTTATTTCTTCTTAGACCCAAGTATGTTTAAATTGAGCATTATTCAGTTTCTATGAGTATGTAGGATTTCTGTGATTTGTTGTTGTTTTTATTGAATTCCAATTATAAGGCATGGTGGTCTGATAAGATACAGGGTAATATTCAAATGTTTTTGTATCGGGTGAGGATTTTTATGTTGCCTAGTATATGGTCAATTTAAGAGAATGTTCCATGTGGAGCAGAGAAGTTATATTCTTTTTTGTTTGGATGGAACGTTCAATAGATGTCTGTGAAACACAATTGAGACATAACTTCTGTTTGTTCTTTTGTTCTTTGTAAAGTTTCTGACTTTTGGTCCTGTCTAGTGGTGAGAGTGGGGTGTTGAAGTATCCCACTCTATGTGTGTGTGGTTTTATGTGAGGTTTGAGTTTTAATATCATTGCTTTTACGAATCTGGGTGCGTTTGTATTTGGGGCATAGGGGTTCAGAATTGAGGTTTTGTGCTTAGGATTTCTCCTGTGATGAATACAAAATGACTTTTTTTCATCTCTTTTGATTGATTTTGATTTGAAGTCTAATTTCTTAGGTATTAAGATAGGCAAACCTGCTTGCTTCTTGGGTCCAGTAGATTGGAAGATCTTTTCCAAGCCCTCTTTATCCTGAGTAACATCTATCTTTGAAGCTTAGATTTGTTTCTTGTGTGCAGCAGAAGGATGGATTCTGTTTCTGTATTCATTCTGTTAGGCTTTCTCTATTTATTAGTGAGATAATAACATTAACATTGAGGGAAAGTAAGGGACATTGTTGGTTAATGATTTTTGTTTATGATTTGATGTTGGCAGTGGTTTTGTGTATATATTTACTCTGCTTTCCCCTTGTATTCTTTTGAAGTTAGATTATCTATTTCCTATGGGTTTTTGAGCTGTGGACATGCCACATGCAGAGCATGATCTGGAGCCAATCCAGGGAATTTCCTGGTTAGGGTGTGGGGGGAATTTCACGCAAATTTTTCCCAGACTCACCTCTAGCAGAATCCTGGCAATGGGGGTCATAGATCCTGGTACACAGAGTTTCAAGTGGTTCCTGGACGGATAGGCAGATCTAGCCAGGGCCTGATACTCTCCTGAATCCTCTCTAGCAGAGGCCCAGCGATGGAGGGCAAGCATCCAGCACCATGTACTCAGGATGGTGGCAATGATATGCGGATCTAGCTGGGGCCTGGCATTCTTCAAGTGAGGCCTCTAGCCAATGAGGTTATCTGTATTTCTAGCTTTTTTCTTTTTAATATTTATTTATTTTTTGAGACCCCATTTTTTGTGACTCTGCTGCTTGTACCACAACTATATCTTGTATACCATGCTTGTCTTGAACTCACAGAGATAGGCTTCCATCTGCCTCCTGAACACTAGCGTTAAATGCATGTGCCACCACCACCCAGCTATTGGCATCTTTTAAAATATGTTCTTTAAACACATTAATGCTTGTATCTCTGTGCTGCTCTCCTATGTTTCTTAGATTTTACTTATTCCATTCCTTTTGTCAAGTGATGTTTATTATTGATTTCTGAGTAGAGCAAAGTTTTTTGTAACTTTAGGTTGTCTTATGCTGTATAATTGAGAATTGTTTTGAACTCCCAATCCTGCTTCTCATGTACAATGCTGGGAAGAAAAACCTACACTTCCTTCCTGCTTGGCCCTTGACTGGTAAGTGAGAAGGAAAATAGACCAGAAAATGAGTGAACTCCCAAGATCTCTGATTAGTGTGGGGACTTATATATGAATAGGGATTTGTGCAAGGATTGAGTTCATGACCCACTTGGATACTAGTGGAGTCACAGTGCAGAAAGGGAGAGGAAGGATATAAGCTGAGATTTCCTCCTTCAATGATAATTGAGGTGAGCAATGTGGAATCAGTTAATCATTCCTACATAATCCATAATTTTCCTGGTGGGCAGTTTCTTGGAATCCCCAGATGAGGGCTATCAAGAATCTGGATAGAGGAGAGACCTTGTCATGAATACAAATTGCTATAGTTAAAGTATTCATCCAAAACGGGTCTGGGTGAACTATTGTGGACTATGTAACAGGGCTGATATTTTTTGTGGTTTTGGATGTACAGTCTGAGAGAAATGGTTTGCTCTATTGGTGTGCTCTATTGAAACCACATGGAGCTATGCTTATTAGGCCCATGGACACTGTGGCCTTAGTCAGTAATGTTAATGGGATTGCCTGTTTTCCCCCTGTACTCCACTGCTTGAGTAGCCTTCTGAGGTCGTCCTATCGAATGGTAAATCCTGCTGACCTTTTAGAAGTCCATCGTTTCCTTCCATTTTCACATAGATGTAGTATACAAGAAGCTATTCCTCAAGAGAAGCTTACTTAGAATAACACATGGATTAACTAAACATATCCGTATATATAATTGGTATCCAAAAATAAAGTTTTTAAGAAGCTTGTTCCCAAAAATTACACTGAGGGCATCCAATCATGTAGTTTAAGCAGGGATAATCAACAGGACATAAGGACATTGCCACAGACTTAATAAATAAGTAAAGAAATATGTCTGTATAGACAAATTGTGTTCATTTCTGGTAATGATCAAAAAGGAAAGATCCTACAACAGATGGTTATTTTTATTGTTATTGTTTTTTTTTTGAGACAGAGTTTATTAGTGCAATAATAAATAGCCTTAGTTGTTTTAGGAGACAGATACTGCAAGTAGGGCCAGTAAGGCAATGTAAGCTTTCAACAGAAAAGATAGCACCATAATATTTCATAGTACAGGAGTAACTCCGAACAGCAGATCTGGAGGGGAGAAGTGTTAGAAGATGAGAAAAGTAGGGAAGGCAGAACAAAGAAACGATTAAAGCTGGTGCTGGGAGTTATGTGTATATCCTTCATTCCTTGAAGAGACTTGTAAAGCTGCCTCTTGTGGCCTTAATGTGCAATATCATCACAATTTTTGATTCATTGTTTCAATTGATGATGATGACATCCTTCATGACTGGTGTCTGGCCATGCTTCCTTCTCAGTAAGTGCTACATAACCTCTTTCTTGTGATAGTTAGCAATTACCGACTTATTTATTTACTTTTTAAATTATTTAAACGACAGACAATGCCATCACCGATTATCATCAGAGTGAAAATATCTGTCAGGGACAAGGTTAGGAAATTTGTACACCTGGGCAAAGCATTTTCTTAATGTTCTATGCATCTCCCAGAGTACTAGTGATGCTGGATGATTGAGTCCAGAAGACTGCATGGTGCCTTCCAAGAAGTACAAGAACTTCACCAAGGCCGGCATGGTGGTCTGGGTGTTGACTACCTGTTCTTCCTCCACGTCTTCACATCTGATGTGATCTACGATGAAAAGAGTTAGTGGCACAAGGAGGTCGGCACCATCACCGAGACCTCGCAAGCGGATGACAACCCAGAACATGGAAGTACATGTCTCTCTCAGCTATGCTGGTGATGCCCCAACTGCCGCCATCTTTTCAGCTGATACCAACATTTGGCTAATACTGCTAAGCTAGGAGTGGGCCCTGGTCCTGCCGCACCAGAAAAGAGATTCAGGCGCTGGTGATGATGTCAGGCCAACAGAATTCATCAGGCAAGAAAGTATGATTATCTGAGAATGACCTTGTGGAATTTTAAAAATCCTTGATGACAACATAGTTTTTTCTTATCTGGCAAGTCTGCCCAGGAATTGATGATACAAAAAAGGTCAATGACTTACATATGTAAATATGTAATTATTAAATTGTTTTATTATATAATCTGTGAACCCTGAAGTTTGGTGCCACCTTGTGTGACTCAAGTGTGACAGACGATCTACCTATCTGATTATTTCATTCTTCAAATCTCTTTTTCTGCTCCAGGAAGTGTGGAGTCTGGATCCACCTTGTTGGTGTTAAAGAGTCTCTCGTGATTTCATTTTTTATTTCTTTATTTAAATCAGTGTAGATATCATTTCGTTATCTCTCTAGGGGTGAATCATTAGAAATTATCTTCTTATTCCTACATTTTATTGTTCAAATCTATGATTAAGAACTAAATGAGTCTTCATTATTGAATAATCTTTTAGGCTCCACCTATAAAACGCCAACCACTTGTTAATATTTATTCATGTAATTATGAAAATCTGTCATTATGTATTCAGTGGTCACTGGAGTTTTGAGCCTCCTTATGGGAGTCCATCGTGCCAGGCCATCACATCATCTTATACTACACTTACTTATTTAACTGTTTAAGTAGGAAATTAAGTAATAATTCATCACTTAGTTAACATATTTAAAATACAGGTAATGTTATGGACCATAAGTCCCTTTTGGAGTCAGATTTTGGGAGTTGATGAGGTAACATCATCTCATTATGTCATCATTTAGCTATGTAAATAGATTATTACATCAGCGAATGGTTTTGGACTTTGGTGCCATCTCATCGGTGATAATATAAAAAGGCAACTAATTAATTATCAATTTAATTCTTTTAAATAAATTATTATTCCAGGAAGAGATCAGTCTGACTACTCCATGTGGGATTTAAGTATGCACCACCGTGTCATTATTTAATCATTTCTCATTATATATTAATTATTTAAATCGATGAGGATGTTGTTCTTCGTGACTAGAATCTGGCCATTCCTCTCTGGGAGTTAATTGCGTGGCATGATTTAATTATCTAAGTACTACTTCCTTGAAAATCGCTGGAGTTTGGTTCCACCTTATGAAAGTTAAGTATGCAGGACTATCCAATTGTAAACTTATTTGATTGCCAAAGTAATGATGGTGTCATCGGTCTTTTGGCAGGAGATCTGTTCAGAAGCAGTGCCCTGAGAATGAGGGACACTGTGTTACCAAATGATTACTGATTATATAATCATAGATTTTTAACAGTCTCATGATTACATGATTTAAAAAAACTGTATTATTTCACATCATCTGTTTCTGAGAGCTTGCAACAGACTGAAACATGAAGGACACAGTCACCACCGATGTTAAAAATGGAATAACTGAATAATCTCTTGATCAGGGAATCTCATCTAATGAACTCTGTTGGGCTGAGAATATGACACACCACAAACAATAAATAACTCTAAGTAAACATATTAGAAAGCGGGGTACAGGACTTTAGAGGACTATGAACTGAGGATTCCAAAATGACTGATAGAAACATAAGACACTGCTCAAAATCCTTAGACATTAGCCAAATGCAAATCTAAACAATTCCAAGAAACCATGGAATCAAGCTCCAGTAAAGGAAAGAGAATGAAGAGGAGTTTATTTTATTTTCAATAAAGAGAAAAGGATTATGCTAGAGGCTGTTCCTTGTATTGTTTCCATTCTAGAAATTAGAAAATTGAAGCATAGAAAACAGGTTTAAAATCCTCATCAATGGACTTTAATGGCATAATGATGCCTTCATTTCCATGCTTTTGTCACTATAGGCATGTTGTAGATTGAGAGACTTGTAAATATGTAGAACTCAAAAAAGCCCTGCTTTGTTTTTGTGAGAAAATCAGTGAGGCTGTAAGGTTACTTCATCGGTGGGTATGCTACTTTTAGCATTGTGTGGGGCAGTAGAATGTGACAGAATGTTGGATCATAAATGTTGCCTAGAAACCCTGCTTGCATTCTGTATCCTGGTACCATGGGTCAAGGCCCAGAGAGAAGCATCGAGAAAGAGCTATCATGGGACATTACAGTCTCCCAAGATAACTGTCTCCTAAAACTTTTCATGACAGCATTTACCAAGTCATAGCCAAATTTCTGGAAGTTTGCCTCCAGCTTTTACTGGTTACCAAATTCAAGATTACCTAATTATCGGAGAACATAGTCTGTGGAGAAATAGTTCAAAGTCTTCTGTTTATGGATGCTCTCTCTCCTAAGAAGTAAAACAATGGAACTAAATATAACAAGACTCACAATTATTCATCAAAAGGTGAGTTTTCCATGGTTAACTTCCTTCAGGAAGTTGATGATCCATTTTTCAGTGTAGACTTAGCGATTTTTGGATTGCACTCCATCTCTTTTGAGGCAGCCGTCCAACATTAAATATGTGATATCTTCTAAAAAAACCCTGCATACACAATAAATTTTAGCATTTAAACATTTTACTACTCAACTCTGCGATTAAATAAGGAATTAACCTGGGAGTTTCACAAAATAATATGGGGGTCAAGTGAGAGTCAATTTTGTCGTGGATGGCAGACCATTATATCCTCTGATTATGTTGTTATTTGATTATTAAAATAGACATTAGGTAATCCATGATCAGTGGATTGTGGTTCCACGATGTAGGAGGCAATTATTACAGACCAACTAAATATCAATTATGTAGTTAAAAATCTTTAAATTAATCATGCCAGCATCGTTCATGTGTCTGGTTTGGATCCTCCTTAGGAAAGCGGATCATGTTACATGAACTCATTATTTGATTATTTAATAATATAAAACAATGATTATATCACCCACGAGACCTGGAATTTGGTGCCACAGATCATCTAATTACATGATTAACGTATTTAAATGGACAATTCATGTTAATACTCAAGACAACGTAAATATGTGAATAGTTATGTAAACCAAAAATCCTCCATTCCATGAAGATACTTGTAAATCTCCCTCTTGTGTAGCTAATGTGCAATATCATCACATTTTATAATTCATTGTTTCAATTGACGATGATGACATCCTTCATGAATGGAGTCTGGCCACGCTTCCCTCCCAGTTAATGATACATCACCATTTTCTTGTGACAGCTATTACCGACTTATTTATTTAATTCTTTAAATTATTTAAATGACAGACAATGCCATCACCGATTATGATCAGGGTTAAAATATCTGTCAAGGACAAGGTTAGGAAATTTGTAGACCTGGGCAGAGCATTTTCTGACTCATCTATGCATCTCCTAAGTACTAGGGATGCTGGATGATTGAGTCCAGAAGATTGCATGGTGCCCTCCGAGAAGTACAAGGACTTCACCAAGGCCGGCATGGTGGTCTGGGTGTTGACTATCTGCTCTTCCTCCACATCGTCACATCGGTTGTTATCTACCATGAGAAGAAGTAGTGGCACTAGGAGGTCGGCACCATCACCGAGACCTCGCAAGAGGATGATGACCCAGAACACGGAAGAACATCACTCTCTCAACTATGATGGTGATGCCCGTGCTGCAGCCAACTTTTCAGCTGATACCAAGCTTTTGGCTACTACTGCTAAGCCAGGAATGGGCCCATTAGCTCAGGTCCTGCCACACCACAACAGAGATTCAGGTGCTGGTGATGATGTCAGGCAACAGAATTCATCAGGCAAGACAGAATGATTATCTGAGGATGAACTTATGGATTTTTGAAAATCCGTGATGACAGCATAGTTTTTCTTATCTGGTAAGTCTGCCCAGGAATTGATGATATGAAAAGGTCAATGACTTACATATGTAAATATGTAATTATTAAATTGTTTCATTATATAATCTGTGAACCCTGAAGTTTGGTGCCACCTTGTGTGACTCAAGTGTGACAGACGATCTAACTATCTGATTATTTCATTATTCAAATCTCTTTCTCTACTCCAGGAAGAGTGGAGTCTGGATCCACCTTGTTGGTGTTAAAGTGTCTCTAGTGATTTCATTTTTATTTCTTTATTTAAATCAATGTGGATATCATTTCGTTATCTCTCTAGGGGTGAATCATGAGAAATTATCTCTTTATTCCTTCATTTTATTGTTCAAATCTATGATTAAGAAATGAAAGACTCTTCAGTATTGAGCAATCGTTTAGGCTCCACGTATAAAACACCATCCACTTGATTAATCTTTATTCATTTATTTATGAAAATCTGTCATTATGTATTCAGTGGTCACTGGAGTTTTGAGTTTCCTTATGGGAGTCCATCGTGCCAGGCCATCACATTATATAATACTACACTTACTTATTTAACTGTTAAACTAGTTAATTAAATAATAATATATCATTTAATTAATGTATTTAAAATACAGTTAATGTTATGGACCATAAGTCCCTTTTGGAGTCAGATTTTGGGAGTTGATGATGTAACATCATGTCATCACTTCATCATTTAGGTATGTAAATAGATCATTACATCAGCGATAGTTTTAGGACTTTGGTGCCACTTCTTCGGTGTTAATATAAAACGCCAACTAATTAATTATCAATTTAATTTTTTTAAAAAAAAATCATTATTCTAGGAAGAGATCAGTCGGACTTCTCCATGTGGGATTTAAGTATGCACCACCCTGTCATTATTTAATCATTTTTCATTATATATTAATTATTTAAATCTATGAAGATGTTGCTCTTTTTGACTGGAGTCTGGCCATTCTAACCTGGGAGTTAATCGTGGGGCATTATTTAATTATCTAAGTACTACTTCCTTGACAATCACTGGAGATTGGTTTCACCATATGAAAGTTAAGTATGCAGGACTATCCGATTATAAACTTATTATATTGGGTAAGTTATGATGATGTCATCCTTTATTTGGCTGCTGTGCGATTGACACATCAGGAGATCGGTACCAGAAGCAGTACCCAGAGAATGAGGGACACTGTGTTACCCAGGGTTTACTGATCACATAATCGAAGATTTTTGACAATTGAATGATTACACGATTTAAAAAAGAAAAACTGTATTGTTTCACATCATCAGTTTCTGAGAGTTTGCAACAGGACTGATCCATGATGGAAACAGGCACCACCGATTTTAAAAATGGATTAACTAAATAATCTCTTGATCAGGGAATCTCATCTCATGAACTCTGTTGGGCTGATAATATGACACACCACCAACAATAAATAACTCTAATTAACCATGTTAGAAAGCGGAGTACAGGCCTTAATAGAGAACTATGAATTGACGAATCCAAAATGACTGAAAGAAACATAAGACAGTGCTGAAAATCCTTAGTCATCAGCCAAATGCAAATCTAAACAACTCTGAGAAACCATGGGATCAATCTCCTGTAAAGGAAAGAGAATGAAGAGGAGTTTATTTTATTTTCAATAAAGAGAAAAGGATTATGCTAGAGGCTATTCCTTGTATTGTTTCCATTCTAGAAATTAGAAAATTGAAGCATAGAAAACAGGTTTAAAATCCTCATCAATGGACTTTAATGGCATAATGACGCTTTCGTTTTCATGCTTTTGTCACTCTAGGCATGTTGTAGATTGAGAGACTGGTAAATATGTAGAACTCAAAAGAAAGAGCCCTGCTTTGTTTTTGTGAGAAAATCAGTGCGGCTGTAAGGTTAGTTCATTGGTTGGTATGCTACTTTTAGCATGTGTGAGGGGCACTAGAATGTGAGAGGATGTTGGATCATAAATGTTGCCTGGCAACCCTGCTTGCATTCTGTATCCTGGTACCATGGGCCAAGGCCCAGAGAGCAGCTCGAAAAAGTGCTAACATGGGACATTACAGTCTCCAAAGATAACTCTCTCCTAAAACTTTTCATTACAGCATTTGATTCACTAACCAAGTCATAGCCAAATCTCTGGAAGTGTGCCTACAGCTTTTACTGGTTACCAAATTCAAGATTGCCTTATTATCGGAGAACATAGTCTGTGGAGAAACAGTTCAAAGTCTTATCTTTATGGATGCTCTCTCTCCTAAGAAGTAAAACTGTGGAGCAAAAGATAACAAGACTCACAATTATTCATCAAAAGGTGAGTTTTCCATTGTTAACTTTGTTCAGGAAGGTGAAACTCCATTTGTCAGTGTGGACTTAGCGAATATTGGATTGCAGTCCGTCTCTTTTGAGGCAGCCGTCCAACATTAAATATGTGATATCTTCTAAAAACCCTGCATACACAATGACATTTAAGCATTTAAAAAATTGACTACTCAACTCTGCAATTTAATAAGGGATGAACCTGGGCGTTTCACACAATCATGTTGGAGTCAAGTGAGAGTCACTTGTGTCAAGGATGGCCGACCATTTCATCCCCTGATTATGTTGTTATTTGATTATTAAAATAGACATTAGGTAATCCATGATCAGTAGATTGTGGTTCCACGTTGTGGGAGGCAATTATTACAGACCAACTAAATATCAATTATGTAGTTACAGTGTTTAAATTAATCATGACAGCATCGTTCACGGGTCTGGTTTGGATCCTCCTAAGGAAAGTGGATCATGTTACATGAACTCATTATTTGATTATTTAATAACATAAAACAATGATTATATCACCCATGAGACCTGGAATTTGGTGCCACAGATCTTCGAATTACATGATTAACATATTTAAATGGACAATTCGTGTTATTACCCAAGATAATATATATATATATATATGTGTATAGTTATGTAAACCAAAAATCCTTCATACCATGAAGAGTCATGTAAAGCTCCCTCTTGTGGCATTAATGTGCAATATCATCACAATTTTTGATTCATTTTTCAATTGGTGATGATGACATCCTTCATGAATGGAGTCTGGCCATGCTTTCCTCACAGTTAAATACTACATCACCTCTTTCTTGTGACAGTTAGCTATTACCGACTTATTTATTTAAATCTTTAAATTATTTAAACGACAGAAAATGCCAAAACCGATTATGATCAGGGTTAAAATATCTATAAAGGACAAGGTCAGGAAAGTTGTAGACCTGGGAAGAGCATTTTCTGAATGATCTATGGATCTCCCAGAGTACTAGGGATGCTGGATGATTGAGTCCAGAAGATTGCATGGTGCCTTCCGAGAAGTACAAGGACTTCACCAAGGCCAGCATGGTGGTCTGAGTGTTGACTACCTGCTCTTCCTCCACATCTTCACATCGGTTGTTATCTACCATGAGAAGAAGTAGTGGCACTTAGAGGTCGGCACCATCACCGAGACCTCGCAAGAGGATGACGACCCAGAACACGGAAGAACATCTCTCTCTCCGCTTTGATGGTGATGCCCGTGTGATGGGAGATGTCATTCTGTATGTTTCTCATACTGGTTAATAATAAAGCACTGTTGGCCAATAGGAAAGGAAGATAGGAGGAATTGGAGACAAGGAGGAAATAGGAAGTAGTAGGGAGGAGTCAAGATGGAGAGTCTGGAGAGAGCAGTATGAGGCTGCAGGCTCCTGGTAAGAAGAACGCGTGGACATACATAGATTAACACAAATGGGTTAATAACTAAGGCAGAGCTAGCCAATAAGAAACTAGTACCTGGCCAATAGCATTGTATCAAATACAGAGTCTCTGTGTGTTATTTGGGGCTGGCGCAGTGGCAGGACAAGACCGGCGGCGGCAGGCAGAAAAACCATACTTGTTACAGATGGCGCCCACGTGGCTAGTAAGAACTTCCACTTAAAATTTAACAAAAGGTTAAAAAAGGGTTTTAGAAACAAAAGAACAGAGATAAGCAAGGTTTCTTGGTAACAGCATTTTTCTCAGTTGGACTCTGTTTTGTGAGAGACAATCAGATATTTGCACGGCTCCTTAAAGGGAGGATTCCTGACTCACCATAAGAGGCAAAAAACCGCACAGCTTTTAAATAACTCTGCTAACAATCCATTGGTGTGTATGAGAGATGGCAATGGCAGTGAACACATCTCCAAGCCGGCAGCATGCTTTCTGGGTGGCAGCGCAGACCAAGATGGTGAGCACAGCTCTCAGTGCTGGCGGTAAAAGTACCCGCCACCATCTTTGGTAAACCGCGGCAGAAACAAAGACTTTAATTTTAACAATGTTGTTGTTTAACAGATAAAGACTCATGGCCAGAAAAAGATAAAGATTTACAGTAGAGACAGATTCACATTAAGAAAAGGTGCTAAAAGTTTACAGTGTGTTTTTTAAAAAAATACATAGGCTTGGGAGAGAAAAATAAAATGGTTTTAAATAGACAAAGAGGAACTGGGTGTTGTAGCACACGCCTTTAATCCCAGCACTCAGGAGACAGAGGCAAGCAGATCTCTGTAATTTGCAAAGTAAACCTGGTATGCAGAGTAAATTCCAGGACAGATAAGAGTTACACAGTGAAACCCTATGTCAAGAAATAAAAAATAAAAGTAAAATAAACAGAGTAATAATAAAGCCACGTAAAGATGAAAAGCTCAGAGAGAATCTGGTTACTGTATGCTATTGTGTTGTCTCTACATTGTTTGACTGCTGAGAAAATAACAACAACTGATAAAGGAAATGCTGCTGGATTAATTCAATTTATATATTTTAAAAATGCTTTGACTCCAACATTTAAGTTCAAGGACAAGTTACTGGGGAAAAGGATTTCTATTTTTGTTTCCACAGAAAATAAAAAGCTGTGGATTCCTTCCAGACTAATGTGGTTTGAGCAAGCCAGGCCCCCTGAAACAGAGTCGTTGGTGATCCAACATTCAAAACAGCTTGGACAAAGCAGCCTCGCAGACTACAGCCAAGATTTCTGCAACTTCTTAGGATCCACATGACAGCGCCCCCTATCAGCAGGAAATAGTTTGGAAAGAACGACGCCCAAATTCCCAAATATTGTTTATAAATGCTTGGTTTCATTTAAATGTGCTTGGTTATAAATGGGTAGTGATCACAGCCAATTATTTTTAAAGGTAAAAAGGGAATTATGATATAGATATGCATAGTTTGTTTTGGAATGGATTTTCATTTATTGATACAATTTAAGGTCAATTTTGTCATATGTATATTTCTCCTCTTGTTTGTATAGCTCATTTAGAAATGTAATGTATAATGTAGTACAGATTATAGATAATTACCTATGATAGTCAAAGCTTAGAGTTTAGTTAGGGTTTTCAAGACACACAGAGATGTATTTAAGATAGATAGGAATTCTTCAAACCTTTCAAAGACCTACAGAATATGGCATTTAAAATGATTTAGGGTTTTACTTGACAATGAGAAATAAATGCTCCTGGTAACACCACCTGCGTCAAAAAGGAAGATGGACATTAAAGAAACACGTTTTGGAGTTTACTTCCAATATGGCAAGACTAGCCATTTGGACAAGATACTCCTCTTGTCTGGACTGTTTGACTTTGTGATGTATAAACTGGACATGCAGGACCCACAGTAAAGTGACTTCTGATTCAAGATAGACATTGCTACAGAGATCCTGCTTCATGGAAGAGTCTGCAAGACATTATGCAGGACACAGACAAAAGTGACTGACAAACTGCCAATACAAGAAGACAGTTTAAAGTTTCTTGCGTTGCTGAAGAGTCTGCCAGACACACTATGGCCTATGGGCTGAAGATGGAAGATTACAGAAGAACTTCGGGTGACCAGGCAATGAGTTGTCTCTGTCATTTCTAGAGCTTATATATTATCCTTCTGTGGTCTTTGAAGGAGTTGAAGACAGATAGTTATGGTTATAGTTTTCATTAGTTAGGATTAAAGATAAGTTACTTAGACTTTAGACACACAAAGATAGAATAGATGATGAAATATTTCCTTCAAATCTTGTAAATGTTAATGGACTAAATATTGTTAACTGTGATTCTTACTTGATAACTGTTGTATAATATATTTTGCTATGTTAAGGTTAAAACCCTTCTTTTTATTTAGACAGAAAAGAGGAGATGATGGGAGATGTCATTCTGTATGTTTCTCATACTGGTTAATAATAAAGCACTGTTGGCCAATAGGAAAGGAAGATAGGAGGGACTAGGAGACAAGGAGGAAATAGGAAGTAGTAGGGAGGAGTCAAGATGGAGAGTCTGAAGAAAGCAGTATGCCGCCGGCTCCCGGTAAGAGAAGTACATAGATCAGCAGAAATGGGTTAATAATTATGGCAGAGCTAGCTGAGAAGAAACAAGTAACAGGGCCAACAGCATTGTATCAAATACAGAGTCTCTGTGTATTATTTGGGGCTGGTGGCGCAGCAGCAGGACAAGACCGGGCGGCGGCAGGCGGAAAAACAGTACTCGTTACACCCGTGCTGCAGCCAACTTTTCAGCTGATACCAAGCTTTTGGCTACTACTGCTAAGCCAGGAATTGGCCCGTTATTTCAGGTCCTGCAGCATCACAACAGAGATTCAGGTGCTGGTAATGATGTCAGGCCAACAGAATTCATCAGGCAAGACAGAATGATTATCTGAGGATGAACTTATGGATTTTTAAAAATCTGTGATGACAGCATAGTTTTTCTTATCTGGTAAGTCTGCCCAGGAATTGATGATATGAAAAAGGTCAATGACTTACATATGTAAATATGTAATTATTAAATTGTTTCATTATATAATCTGTGAACCCTGAAATTTGGTGCCACCTTGTGTGACTCAAGTGTGACAGACGATCTAACTATCTGATTATTTCATTATTCAAATCTCTTTTTCTACTCCAGGAAGAGTGGAGTCTGGATCCACCTTGTTGGTGTTAAAGTGTCTCTAGTGATTTCATTTTTTATTTCTTTATTTAAATCAATGTGGATATCATTTCGTTATCTCTCTAGGGGTGAATCATGAGAAATTATCTCTTTATTCCTTCATTTTATTGTTCAAATCTATGATTAAGATTGAGCAATCGTTAGGCTCCATGTATAAAACACCATCCACTTGTTTAATCTTTATTCATTTAATTATGAAAATCTGTCATTATGTATTCAGTGGTCACTGGAGTTTTGAGCCTCCTTATGGGAGTCCATCCTGCCAGGCCATCACATTACATAATACTACACTTACTTATTTAACTGTTAACCTAGTTAATTAAATAATAATTCATCATTTAATTAATGTATTTAAAATACAGTTAATGTTATGGACCATAAGTCCCTTTGGAGTCAGATTTTGGGAGTTGATGATGTAATATCATGTCATCACTTCATCATTTAGCTATATAAATAGATCATTACATCAGTGATAGTTTTAGGACTTTGGTGCCACCTCTTCGGTGTTAATATAAAATGCCAACTAATTAATTATCAATTTAATTTTTTTAAATAAATCATTATTCCAGGAAGAGATCAGTCTGACTACTCCATGTGGGATTTAAGTATGCACCACCCTGTCATTATTTAATCATTTCTCATTATATGTTAATTATTTAAATCGATGAAGATGTTGTTCTTTTTTACTGTAGTCTGGCCATTCCTCCCTGGGAGTTGATCATGTAGTGTTATTTAACTATCTAAGTACTACTTTCTTGAAAATCACTGGAGTTTGGTTCTACCTTATGAAAGTTAAGTGTGCAGGACTATCCAATTATGAACTTATTTGACTGAGTAAGTAATGATGGTGTCATCGGTCATTTGGCAGGAAATCTGTACCAGAAGCAGTGCCCAGAGAATGAGGGACACTGGGGACACTGTGTTACCCAATGATTACTGATTATATAATCATAGATTTTTAATAGTATCATGATTTCATGATTTAAAAAAACTGTATTGTTTCACATCATCTGTTTCTGAGAGCTTGCAACAGAACTGACCCATGAAGGACACAGTCACCACCGTTTTTAAAAATGGAATAACTGAATAATCTCTTGATCAGGGAATCTCATCTAATGAACTCTGTCGGGCTGAGAATATGACACACCACAAACAATAATTAACTCTAAATAACCATATTAGAAAGCAGGGTACAGGACTTAAGAGGAGTTTAATTTATTTTCAATAAAGAGAAAAGGACTTTGCTAGAGGCGATTCCATGTATTGTTTCCGTTCTAGAAATTAGAAAATTGAAGCATAGAAAACAGGTTTAAAATCCTCATCAATGTACTTGAATGGCATAATGATGCCTTCATTTTCATGCTTATGTCACTGTAGGCATGCTGTAGCTTGAGAGACTAGTAAATAAGTGGACTCAAAAGAAAGAGCCCTGCTTTGTTTTTGTGAGAAAATCAGTGCGGCTGTAAGCTTAGTTCTTCGGTGGGTATGATACTTTTAGTATGTGTGAGGGGCACTAAAATGTGAGAGGATGTTGGATCATAAATGTTGCCTGGCAACTCTGCTTGCATTCTGTATCCTGGTATCATGGGCCAAGGACCAGAGAGAAGCTTCGAGAAAGTGTTATCATGGGACATTACAGTCTCCCAAGATAACTGTGCCTAAAACTTTTCATGACAGCATTTGATTCGCTAACCAAGTCATAGCCAAAATTCTGGAAGTTGGCCTACAGCTTTTACTGGTTACCAAATTCAAGATTACCTAATTATCCGAGAACATTGTCTGTGGACAAACAGTTCAAAGGCTTCTGTTTATGGATGCTCTTGTCTCCTAAGAAGTAAAACTATGGAACAAATGATAATAAGACTCACAATTATTCATAAAAAGGTGAGTTTGTCATTGTTAACTTCCTTCAGGAAGGTGATAATCCATTTGTTAGATTAGACTTATAACGCAGTAAAATAAGGATCAGGATAAACAAATAGGCCGAATAGATGTTTATTCAGGGAGAAATAACTTACAACCTAGACAGATGAACACCAGGAAATTCAACCCAATCCTCTCCTGTCCGAGTCACGCCAGCAAGAGTGCCTTTCCTAGCTCTCCCTCAGACCTCCTTCCACAGGTCACTCCGCCCATGGCTCCACTCCCCAATGGGCGTGCTCAGTGCCACAGAACTATCAGTGAATAACAAGTATGCTCTAAGAAAAGGAAAATCAAGAACAAAATGACCTACATATCTAGTCCTAGGTTGAGGGCATAATGGAGTTTACAATAGAGTTGTCCTAAGCTGGAAAATGTAAGTCTAGTACCTAATATATCTAACTAGGAAGAGAGAATAATAGTTGTGATAGTTTAATCTTCAACCTCATCAAGACCTGAGAAGGAAATTAACAATACTAGAGTAGACAGGAAATGAGAATAGACAACTTCCAAAATGTGCAGAAAGGACAGAAACAGCAAACCACTTGAACAGTCACCCAAGGTCTCACAGCAATGTTGGTACACCCAGATTTGGCTAAGGCCAAGAGATCTTGACAGACCACAACAATAGCAGGGAGGTAGAATGGCTGTCTCACCCTGACTTTGCAAGTTCAAGCAGTCTTTTATATTTGTCTCCTGCAAGCACATGTCCAAATCAGTGCTCAAGGTGGGGGCAAATCTTTGCACAACAGGCCATTAGCTGAGGTGAGATCGAACTCCAGCAGGAGCAACAACAGTGTCCAACATATTTTTGGGAAAGTGTACGGTGCTCTCAGGAGCAACAGTGTCTCATGTCAATGGAGTACTAATATTAAAACATTTAAATGCCATGTTCTGCATGTCTATGAAGTGACTGAAGATTAAGCATCTATATCTGACTAATCTCATAGGTACAGGACACATGAGTGAAGATAATCTGTAATACTCAGGAATTTAGCTAAAAGGCTGATTAAAACTTCACTGATTAAAGCAGGAAAAAATACTTAAACAATATAACTATTTACATATACATACATGTAAATCCCTAAAATAGAGGTAGAGTATAAGTGTCAAGACAAGAGGTAGAACTATAAAGGGCAGCAAGATAAATATCCCAAATTTATCAATATACAAAATGTCTTGAATACAAGAAAAGTATACATACATAGAATATGGTAAAAATAATGTGCATAAAACATCGTACGTGGAAAGATTTCACACAATATAACAAAATATAAACTTAATTTTACATAGCTTAGCACATAAGAATACATAACAATGTAAGCTGTAAAATACTATCTCATTCTTACTCAAATTGTCAAGAATATAGGCTAATCTACCTATATCCCATCTAAACCATACCTTTCCCAACCATTCCCTATTCCTGTCTAAAAGATAAACCCGAGTGTAAGCATCACCTTCCATACCTAACCCTAAATAACTAAAACCAACCCAAAGACGATGACTATTATCCCTAAATTCCAAGGGTAGGGAAAGGGGGGGCATCGTTATCTTAAGGTAACTTCCTGCTGAAATGGGGCGATGATTGATCCAATGGATCCTGTAGGAAGAAAATTTTTAGCAACCATATTTCTCAACAGAACTGGCTGTGACATATGTAGCTAGTCACTGTGTGGCAAAAAATTCTTGACTGTAGTTCCATTTGAATCTCTGGCCAGGGTGTAATAAAAAGGT
Source organism: Phodopus roborovskii (assembly GCF_943737965.1). Lineage (NCBI taxonomy): Eukaryota > Metazoa > Chordata > Mammalia > Rodentia > Cricetidae > Phodopus > Phodopus roborovskii. The sequence goes on from NW_026126348.1 coordinate 40,297, forward strand.
ACACCATTACAGCTAGCTAGTCATGAGTTCTCTTGAGCAAAACAGTCTCAAACCGGTTTTAGGGTGATGTTTGTAGTTCAGATGCATCAGGTTGAGTCAAGTGGAAACGATAATGTGGGGCCCCATCTTCTTTCCGGAGTGTTCAAAGACTGCTGTTAGGAATCATTATTATTCCTTGTGGAAAACTTAAACATCAATACTAAAGTAAAAATTTCAAGTTTTAAGGTATGCATTAGGGAAAGACAACAATAAGGATTAAAAGTATGTGAGAAAATTAGGATTTCAGAGAGAAAACTGCATATAAGAAATTAGTCCCCAGATTTTGTTTTCTTCTGCCTTACACCAATTGGCTTCTTGATTTAAGGCAGAAACCATGAATTCAATCTTAACAACATGCTTGAATTTAGAGAAGGAAAGCCAAATCCATCTCCAAAGCCAGCATTGGTTTACATAAATTGGGACTTCAGGAATACTAGATAGTAGAGAGGAATAGATTTCTGTATAGAAATAGTTTACTACAATTAAAATTTTTTTTTACCATATATCAGATTCTGCTTCCTTAAGTGATTGTTTCTGAAGAGCTGTCTTCTCTTCTGTAGGCACCTACATGTTCAGTGTTTTTTGGCTGTTTGATGATAGGTTTTCTCTGTTTTCCTGTAAGAACAAGAACAGAACACTTCCCCTACCTTTGAGTGGCCTCCACACACCTCATGGGACCTAATTCGTTGGATGACTTGTCATTTCTCATTATGAAGGTGTTTCTCTTGTTCAACTCGGATCTTGATTAACTTTGATGGTATCCATAGTTTTTCTTCTCCTGCAGATACAAATGCAAAACCCCTACCCCAATGTAACACATATCCTGCTTTCCATTCTGAGGTCAGTACATCCTTGAAGTACACTGGCTGATTTAGTTCAGAAGTTTTTTCTATTGTCCAGTGTCTTTCTGCAGCTGTTTTTCCTTTGTCATCAGCATTAAGAAAGTTTAATGTTAATAAAGCATTATGTAATCTGTGTTTGGGTGTTTTGGTTCCTCCTGCCTGTTTATGGAGCATTTCTTTTAAAGTACGATTGGATCTCTCAACCACTGCTTGTCCTGTAGGATTACGTGGTATACCAGTTGTGTGCTTTATCTTGTAATACTCAAAAAACTGTTTCAATTTTCTGGAGACATATGCTGGATCATTGTCAGTTTTTATTTGTGCAGGTATGCCCATAATGGCCATTACCTCTAATAGGTGTGTGATAACAGAATCAGCCTTTTCAAAGCTCAGAGCAGTAGCCCATTGAAACCCTGAAAATGTATCTATAGTGTGATGTACATAGTTTACTTTTCCAAATTCTGCAAAATGAAACACATCCATTTGCCATATCTCATTCCTATTTATACTTTTAGGGTTACTGCCTGGTGGTAAAGGAGTTTGATTATAGAATGAGCAAGTAGGACATTTCCTTACTATTTCCTTGGCTTGTTCCCAAGTGATAGAAAAATCCTTTTTTAAACCTTTGCTGTTCACGGGGTGTTTCTTATTAATATCTGAGGCTACTACCACACTTCCTATCAATAAATGATCAATTTCATCATTTCCTTGTGCTACAGGACCTGGCAGACCCGTATGGGATCTGATGCGTGTTGTATATATATAGGATGAGTCCTCCTTCTGATAGTATCTTGTAACTGTATAAACAACGAAGTTAATTCTGTATCGTCAGGAATAAATTCTGCAGTCTCAATGTGTAAAACGACTCTCTCTGAGTATTGAGAGTCAGTAACTATATTGATGGGTTCTTTAAAATCCATAAGTACCATGAGAATGGCATACAATTCTGCCTTTTGAACACAATTGTAAGGGCTTTGAACCACTTTGCTAGTTTTTCCTGATTTATATCCTGCCTTACCTGATTTGTTTGCATCAGTGTAGAATGTATGAACTCCAGAAATAGGTTTTTTTTTTCTTTCGATGCGTGGAAGGATCCAAATCATTTTATTTATGAATTTGATCCTCTCAGTTTTGGGATAGTTATTGGTAATCGTTCCCAAAAAGTTACTGCAAGCTCTCTGCCAATATTGGTTATCTTTCCATAAGGAGGAAATTTCCTCATTAGTTAAAGGTACTATAATTTGTGCTGGGTCCCTTCCAATTAGCTAACAAAGTCTTAATTTACCTTTTATAATCAAGTCAGAGATCTTTTCTATATATGTTTTTAGTTTTTCATTCTGTTTATGTGGTAGGAATATCCATTCTAATATGATATCTTCTCTCTGCATCAAAATCCCTGAAGGATATTCTCTAGATGGTAATATAACCAGAATACTGTGTAGGTTTGGATCCACACGATCCACATGTGCTTCTACTATCCTCTTTTCTACCCATTGTAATTCCTTCTCAGCTTCAGCTGATAGTATTTGTGGACTATTCAAGTCCTTATCTCCTTTAAGGGACATTTTAATGTTTTTCAAATCATGCCCTTCTACTCCAATAATGGTTTGCAGTTGAGAAATCCCTCCTAGTAATTTTTGAAGATCATTAAGAGTCTGGTAGCGATCTCTTTTGATCTGTACTTTTTGTGGTCTGATTTTCTGTACACCTATTTTATATGCTAAGTAGTTGATAGACTCTCCTTTTTGTATTTTTTCAGGTTCAATTTGTAATCCCCAGCGAGTTAAAACTTCCTTTACTTTCTCAAACATTTTTCTAATATTTCTCCTTTAGAGTCAGCTAACAATATATCACCCATGTAATGATAGATTATGGATTGTGGAAACTGTTTACGAATTATTTCTAACGGTTTTTGTATGAAATATTGGCACAGGGTGTGTCTATTTAGCATTCCCTGTGGAAAAACCTTCCATTGATACCTCTTCACCGGTTGAGAATTATTGTAATTAGGTACCGTGAAGGCAAATTTCTCTTTATCTTGTTCTTGTAAAGGTATAGTGAAGAAGCAATCCTTTAAATTAATAACTATAATAGGCCATTCTTTGGGTATCAAAGAAGGCAAGGGCATTCCAGGCTGTAGAGAGCCCATTGGCTGGATAACTTTATTGATGGCCCTCATGTCTGTAAGCATTCTCCATTTACCAGATTTCTTTTTGATCACAAATACAGGAGAATTCCAAGGGCTGGTCGATTCCTCAATATGTCTAGCATTTAGCTGTTCCTGAACCAGGCTTTCTAAAGCTTCTAACTTCTCAGAGTGCATAGGCCATTGCCTACCCAGACAGGTTCCTCTGTTAGCCATTTTAAAGCTAGGGCTTTTGGTTCCTCTGTTTGTTCAGCACTTGTATTCTGTTTTTGTACCGCCTGGATATTTGGTATCTGTCTTGTATAGTACTTAATACTATTTTTTCCACAGTCACGAGGTCGTCTGTGGTTCCCATCTAATACTGGAGGAATGTTAATCTGTGTATTCCATTGTTGTAATAGATCACGACCCCATAAATTTATCATTACATCAGCAACATATGGTCTCAACCTCCCTCTCTGTCCTTCTGGTGCTATATATTCAAACCATCTCGTACTTTGTTTTACATGAGACAGTGTTCCAATCCCTAAGAATTGAACATTTACCTCATGCAGGGGCCATCTTTGAGGCCAAGATTTATTATATATGATAGTTACATCAGCTCCTGTGTCCAGGAGACCCTCAGTCTATTATTCATCTTAACTATCAATCTAGGCCTATGACTATTTATAGCGGTTTGCCAAAATATACGTTTTTTATTTCCTTCTGTCATGTTTGATTCAACTTCTGTCACTAGTTTGTCATCCAGAGCAGTATGAGTTTTTATAATAGGCACAGAATTTTCTAATTGTCCTGTGGGAGATTGTCTTCCACTGTGACTGGGAATATTCGAACCACCTGTGATGTGGGGGCCTTCGAGAGCCCCCAAGGAGTTTCCCGATGGTAAAGGGTTTCCTTGCTTGTCTACACTCATTTATCCAGTGTCTGCTTTTGCCACACCTTCTACATAACCCAGGAGGCTGAGGCCTTCTGTTTGATTCATTCCTGGGAGTGTTATTTCTAGGGAAGCTTTGCTTACAATTTCTTTTTAAATGTCCTATCTTACCACAGTTATAACAACTGACATGTTGATATCTCTTCAAACCTTTGGAGATGGCTTCTCCTACCCAAGCTTCTAAGTCACCATAGTAAGGAACTGTGTTATCTTGATATCTTCTTTGACCTTTAGATATGGTTTCTCCTATCCATGCTTCAGTTTTATTGTCATTATACTCAGTGTTGCCTGTATATAAGACCCATTTATCAAAGGGTGCTGATCGCATTTTTTAAGGCCAAAGCACTTGTTTGCATTGAGGATTCGCATTATCATAAGCTAAAAAAATCTATGAGTATTCGCCTAGAATCTATGTCTGCTACCTCTAACTGTACTGCCCTAGATAATCTTTCTAGAAAGACACTAAAGCATTCTCTAGGTCCTTGCCTTATCTTGGTATAGGGTTCTATCCTCTCTCCTAATTCATGAACCTTATCCCAAGCATTCAAAGCTGCTGTACTGCATAGAGACAAGATATGTTCATCATAGGCTGCTTGGGTTTCTGGGTCAGCATAGAGACCCTCACCAAGAATTTTATCTTGGGGAGCTTTATAGCCTTTCTTTAAGCCCTGAAGTTCAAGAGGTTTTGCTTCCTCTCTCCATAAAGCCCTCCATTCTAATTGAGAGGAGTTTTCAAGGACAGCTGATATTAATTGATCCTAATCCTTAGGAGTTACCTTGTTATTCCTTGCCCATGATTGTACTAATTGCTTCACATAAGGTGAGTGCATGCCATAAGATACTACTGCTTCCTTTATACCTTTTAAATCTTTCATACATATTGGTTCCCACTGATATGCATTGACAACTTTTGGGTGTTTTTTCGTTGCTGGTTATTCATTAATAGATACAGGGAAAGCTCCCCTGACCCTAAATGGTGTGGAAAAATTTAAATCTTTTTCATGCCCTGTTACCTGAAGTTCTTCTTCTGATGTATCAGAATGAAGGTCTTCGAAGCCTGAAATCTATTCACCATTGTTTGTTTGAGTGTCTGAACTTCTTGAATCAAATAACTTTCTAGAGACTTCATTGCATCAGTCAGTTTCTTACTTTCTCTAACTACAAATTATTCCATGTTTTTAATCTTCTCATCCTTAGATATTATCTGTATGGCATGTAAACTGCCTTCCAGAAACAATGTTCTATATGCTAGCTTGCCATTATCCTCAGACATGGAAGAGATTCTATCATCTAGTCTTTCTCTTTGATGTTCCAGTTTTTTAAACATATTAGTAGCTTCCTCAGATCAGGGACGAGCTGTTTGTGCTAGCATGTTAATGCATTGCATTGGTTCTGTTCTGGTTATTGAGATATCTAACATGAAACAAATTTTACCTGTCAGCTCTCCAACGCCATCTTCAATATTCTGAGCCTTTCTTTCTATACTTTCTATGCGTTGAATTCTATCATTTTCAATGTTTTGAATCCTTGTCTCTATGCTTTGAATTCTATCATTTTCAATGTTTCCAATCCTTGTCTCTATGCTTTGATTTCTAAAATAATTCCTAAAGTTCTGCATTGTAAAATTATCTGCCAAAGTTATGGAACAGTTGTTCTCAGATATTATATCAGCTTAAATTGCAAAGGATGTTACAATTAACTTAGGTGTAATTCTGCTGCCCTGGAACTTTGATGCGTTTATTTGTAGATCTCAGTTATGCTTGGAAGTGTGCCACCAACTAGCGCCTAGCCGCAGAGGCCCGTCTGATCCCAGTTCTGCCTAGAAGTGTGCCGCCAAATATTGTCCGGCAGCAGAGTCCCTGTAGAATAGCTCTTAACAAATTATGGCAAGCGAAATTTTGTTAAAAGGAGACTTGTGGAATTGCTGGAACACAAGACTAAGGGTGGGAAAACGAGCAAGCAGGGCAGGCACCGAGCGGGTCTGCGCGAATACAAAGTGCTGTGCGGAAATGGGCAAAAAATGAGAAGCAGTGAGTGCCTTCTCAGGTCCGCTTTGGCGGCAACGATCTCCTTCTGTAAGGAAGAGGTGCATGTCCCAAAGCTGTGGTGAGTCCACCTGTTTAGGCAAGGGACCCTGCCCGGTGGGGAAGGTGAGGTAGGGGTGCGGCATCTGCCTCCTGGGTGAAACACAGTCCCATGAAAATCTTAATCCTGCCTCTGACACCAGATATTGAGGTTAAATAAGGATCAGGATAAACAAATAGGCCAAATAGATTTTTATTCAGGGAGAAATAACTTACAGCCTAGACAGATGAACACCAGGAAATTCAACCCGATGCTCTCCTGTCCTAGTCATACCAGCAAGAGAGATTTTCCTGGCTCTCTCTCTGACCTCCTTCCACAGGTCACTTCAGTCCATGGCTCCACCCACCAATGGGCGTGGTCAGTGCCACAGAAGGACTATCTCACTACAGTATCCCACTTTCTAATATGGTCATTTAGAGTTATTTATTACTGGTGGTGTGTCATGTTATCAGCTCGACAGACTTGAAGAGATGAGATTCCCTGATCAAGAGATTATTCAGTTGTTCCATTTTTAAAATCGGTGGTGACTGTGTCCTTCATGTGTCAGTTCTGTGGCAACTTCTCAGAAAATGATGATGCAAGACAATACAATTTTTTAAATCCTGTAATCATTTTGTTGTTAAAAATCTATGATTATGTAATCAGTAATCACTGGATAACACAGTGTCCCTCATTCTGTGGGCACTGTTTCAGGTCCCGATCTACTGCTGTGTCAACCGCACAGCAGCCAAATGATGGATGACACCATCATTACTTATGCAGTCAAATAAGTTAATAATTAGATAGTCCTGCATACTAAACTGTCAGAAGATGGAACCCAACTCCAGTGATTGTCAAGGAAATAGTTCTTAGATAATTAAATAATGCCACACAATTAACTCCCAGGGAGGAAGGCCAGACTCCAGTCATAAAGAACAACATCTTCATTGATTTAAATAATTAATATATAAAGAAAAATGATTGAATATTGACATGGTGGTACATAATTAAATCTCACATGGAGTATTCAGACTGATCTCTTCCTGGAATAATGATTTATTTAAAAAATTAACTTGACAATTAAATAGTTTGCTAATTATATTAACACTGACGAGATGGGACCAAAGTCATAAACCTATCGCTGATGAAATGATCTATTTACATAGCTAAATGATGAAGTAATGAGATGATGTTACATCATCAGCTCCCAAAATCTGACTCCAAAGGGGACTTATGGACTATAACCTTACCTGTATTTTAAATACATTAATTGAATGATGAATTATTATATAATTTCATAGTTTAGCAGTTAAATAAGTAAGTGTAGTATTAGATGATGTGATGGTCTGGCACGATGGACTCCCTAGGGAGGCTCAAAACTCCAGTGATCACTGAATACATATTGACAGATTTTCCTAATTCAATGAATAAAAATTAAACAAGTGGATGGTGTTTTATACATGAAGCCTAAGAGATTGCTCAATCCTGAAGAGTCATTGAGTTCTTAATCATAGATTTGAAAAAAAATGATAGAATAAAGAGATAATTTCTCACAATTCACCTCTAGGGAGATAACAAAACGATATCATCATTGATTTAAATAAATAAATAAATAAATAATGAAATCACAAGAGACAACTAACAACATCAAGTTGGATCCAGACTCCACTCTTCCTGGAGTAGAAAAAGACAGATTTGATAAATGAAATAATCAGATAGTTAGATCGTCTATCACAATTGAGTCACACCAGGTGGCACCAATCTTCAAGGTTCACAGATTATATGATGAAACAATTTAATAATTACATCTTTAAATATGTAAGTCATTGAACATTTTGTATCATCAAATCCTGTGCAGACTTTCCAGATATGAAAAAGTATGCTGTCATCACGGTTTTTTAAAATTCCATTAGTTATACCTTTTGAAAACAGGATCAAACACCCATACATAAACACTGAGTGGAACTAGAACCCAGATGCAGATGGAGAGGACAGTACCACACGGCAGAAGCACATAGAGACAGCTTACCTGAACAAGGAGGAACTAACGGGCCCCCAGAATGATAGCTGGGAAGCCAGCATGGGACTGACTCAGGCCCCACTGAAGATGGGTCTCAGCCAGAATGACTGAGCAGTCTAATTGACCTCAGACAGTGGAGCCAGGATGTATCCCTGATGCACAAAAGGACTTTGCGAACATATCCCCCATGGAGGGATAACAGCCTTATTCTAGAGACAGGAGAGAAGCCCTAGTCCCTACTTCACATGACCTGTCAGGTCTACATGAACCCAACTGGTTGGCATTCCCTTACATATGGAATTGGGGTGGGGTATGGGAGGGGAGGGTGTTTAGAGTGCATGTGAGAGGGCAGAGAGGGTAAAAGGAGGGAAGGAAGGGAGGGAGGAGAGGGAGAGAGGGAAGGAGGGAGAGAGAGGCAACTGGGATCAACATGTAAAATAATAAATTATATTTTTTTAAAAAAGCTTTGACTCCAATATTAAATTTCAAGGACAAGTTACTGGGGAAAAGGAATTATAATTTTGTTTCCACAGAAAATGAAAAGCTGTGGATTCCTTCCAGACTAATGTGGTTTGATCAAGCCAGACCCCCTGAAACTGAGTACTAGGTGATCCAACATTCAACACAGCTGGACAAAGCAGCTTTACAGACTACAACCAGGATTTCTGAATTGTATTCGAATCCCCCATGATAGCACCCCTTACCAGCAGGAAGTAGTTTGGAAAGAACAACACCGAAATTCCCAAATATTTTGTATAAATGTTTGTTTTCATTTAATTGGACTTTGTTATATAAAATAAAATAAAGTAAATTAATAAATAAAAAATAAATTTTTAAAAAACAGATTTAAAAAAAATAAATAAAATTCCATTAGTTAATCGTCAGATAATCAAACAGTCTTGCTTGATGAATTCTATTGGCATGATATCTTCACCAGCGCCTGATTCTCTTTTATCATGCGGCAAGACCTGAGATAATGGGCCCATTCCTGCTGAAGCAGTAGTAGCCAAAATGTTGATATCAGCTGAAAAGTTGGCTGGAGCAGGGGCATCACCAGCATAGCTGAGAGAGAGATTGTCTTCTGTGTTCAGGGTCATCATCCATTTGCCAGGTTTTGGGGATGGTTCCGACCTCCTTGTGCCACCCCTTCTTCTCATTGTAGATCACAAACGATGTGAAGAGGTGAAGATCAGGTAGTCAACATCCAGACCACCATACTGGCGATGGTGAAGTCCTTGTACTTCTCGGAGGGCAACGTGCAATCTTCTGGACTCAATCTTCTAGCATCACTCGTACTCTGGGAGATACATACGTCATTCAGAAAATGCACTGTCCATGTTTATAACTTTCCTATCCTTGTCCCAGAAAGATATTTGCACCCTAATTGTAGTCGGTGATGGCATTGTCTGTCGTTTAAATAATTTAAAGAATTAAATAAGTCAGTAATAGCTAACTGTCATAATGAAGAGGAGATGTAGCATTTAGCTGTCAGGGAAGCATGGCCAGACTCCAGTCATGAGGGATGTCATCATCATCAATTGAAACAATGAATCATAAAATGCCGACATCCTTGTGCCACTACTTCTTCTCATTGTAGTTCACAAACGATGTGAAGATGTGGAGGAAGAGCAGCGAATCAACACCAGACCACCATGCTGGGCTTGTTGAAGTCTTTGTACTTCTTGGAGGGTACCATGAAAACTTATGGACTCAATCATCCAGCATCTTTAGTATCTGGGAGATGCATAGATCATTCACAAAATGCTCTGCCAACGACTACAACTTTCCTAAACCTGTGCCTGACAGATATTTTCCAATAATCGATGTCAGTGATGGCATTGTCTGTCCTTTAAATAATTTAAAGAATTAAATAAGTCAGTAATAGCTAACTGTCAGAATAATGAGGAGATGTACCATTTAACTGGCAGGGAAGCATGGCAAGACTCCAGTGGTGAAGGATGTCATCATCATCAATTGAAACAATGACTCATAAACTGTGATGATTATTGCACATTAACACCACAAGAGTGAGCTTTACAGGTCTCTTCATGGAATGGTGGAATTTTGGTTTTCATAATTATACAAATATTTATATTATTATGGGTATTAAAAGGAATTGACAATTTAAATACTTTAATTATGTAATTAGATGATCTGTGGCACCAAATTACACGTGTCATGGATGATATAATCATTGTATTATATAATTAAATAATCAAATAATGAGTTCATGTAACATTATCCACTTCCGAAAGATGGCTCCAAACCAGACTCATGAACGATGCTGTTGTGATTAATTTAAATATTTTAACTACATAAATGATATTTAGATAACTATAATAATTGCCTCCCACATCTTGGAACCACAATCCACTGATCATGGATTATCTAATGTCCTATTTTAATAATCAAATAACAATATAATCAGAGGATGAAATGGTCTGCCATACTCCACACAATTGAGTCTCTTTTGACTCCCACATGATTGTGGGAAACTCCCAGGTTCATCCCTTATTTAATCGCAAAGTTGGGTAGTAACATGTTTAAATGCTGAATTGTCATTGTGTATGCAGCATTTTTAGAAGATATCACATATTTAATATTGGACGGCTCCCTCAAAAGAGATGGACTGAAATCCAACAATCCCTAAGTCTACTCTAACAAATGGATTATCACCTTCCTGAAGGAAGTCAACAATGGCAAACTCACGATTTGATGAATAATTGTGAGTCTTATTATCTTTTGTTCCATAGTTTCACCTCTTAAGAGAGAGAGTATTCATAAACAGAAGACTTTGAACAGTTTCCCCACAGACTACGGGGTCTGATGATTAGGTAATCTTGAATTTGGTGACCAGTAAAAGCTGTAGGCACACTTCCAGAGGTGTGGCTATGACTTGTTTAGGTGAACCAAATGCTGTCATGAAAGGTTTTAGGAGATAGTTATCTTGGGAGACTGTAATGTCCCATGATAACACTTTCTTAAAGCTGCTCTCTGGTCCTTGGACCATGTTACCAGGATACAGATTGCAAGCAGGGTTGCCAGGCAACATTTATGAACCAATATTCTGTCACATTCTAGTGCCCCTCCCGCATGCTAAAAGGAGAATACCCACCAATGAACTAACCTTACATCCTCACCGAGTTTCTCACAAAAACAAAGCAGGGATCTTTCTTTTGAGTTCTACATATTTACCAGTCTCTCAAGCTACAACATGCTTATAGTGACATAAGCACGAAACGAAAGCATCATTGTGCCATTCAAGTACAATGATGAGTATTTTAAACCTGTTTTCTATGATTCAATTTTCTAATTTCTAGAATGGAAACAATACAATTAATCGCCTCTACCATAATCCTTTTCTCTTTATTGAAAATAAAATAAACTCCTCTTCATTCTCTCACCTTCAGAGGAGCTTGATGCCATGGGTTCTCAGAGTGGTTTAGATTTGCATTAGGCTGATGATTAAGAATTTTGAGCAGTGTCTTATGTTTCTTCCACTCATTTTGGATTCCTCAATTGACTGTTCTCTATTAAGTCCTGTACCCTGCTTTCTAATTTGGTTATTTAGAGTGATTTATTTTTGGTGGTGTGTCATGTTATCAGCCCGACAGAGTTCATTAGATGAGATTCCCTGATCAGGAGATTATTCAGTTATTCCATTTTTAAAATCGGTGGTCACAGTGTCCTTCATGGGTCCGTTCTGTTGCAACTTCTCAGAAAATGATGATGTAAAACAGTACAGTTTTTTTTTTAAATCGTGTAATCATTCGATTGTTAAAAATCTACTATTACATAATCAGTAATCGCTGAATAAGGCAGTGTCCCCCATTCTCTGGGCACTGCTTCTGGAACCAATCTCCTGCTGTGTCAATGCCACAGCAGCCAAAGGACGGATGACACCATCATTACTTACGCAATCAAATAAGTTAATAATTGGATAGTCCTCCATACTTAACTTTCAGAAGATGGAACCAAACTCCAGTGATTGTCAAGGAAGAAGTACTTAGAAAATTAAATAATGCCACGTGATTAACACCCATGGAGGAATGGCCCTACTCCAGTCAAGAAGAACAACATCTGCATCGATTTAAATAATTAATATATAATGAAAAGTGATTGAATAATGACATGGCGGTGCAAACTTAAATTGCACATGGTGTTGTCTGACTAATCTCTTCCTGGAATAATGAGGAATTTAAAAAATTAAATTGATAATTAATTAGTGGGCCTTTTATATTAACACTGACGAGATGGCACCAAAGTCCTAAACCTATCGCTGATGTAAAGATCTATTTACATAGGTAAATGATGAAGTAATGAGATGATATTACAACATCAACCCTGAAGATCTGACTCCAAAAGGGAGTTATGATCCATAACATTACCTGTATTTTAAATACGTAAATTAAATGATGAATTATTACTTAATTTCCTAGTTTAACAGTTAAAGAAGTAAGTGTAGTATTAGATGGCGTGATGGTCTGGTGCAACGGGCTCCCCAAAGGATCCTCAAAACTCCAGTGATCACTGAATACATAATGACAGATTTTCATAATTAAATGAATAAACATTAAACAAGTGGATGGTGTTTTATGCGTGAAGCCTAAATGATTGCTCAAAATTGAAGAGGTAGTGAGTAATTAATCATAGATTTGAACAAAAAATGAATGAATAAAGAGATAGTTTCTCATAATTCACCCCTAGAGAAATAACAAAATGATATCAACATTGATTTAAATAAACAAAGTAAGAAAGAATGAAATAAAAAAAAAGAAAGAAAGAAAGAATTCACAAGATACAATTTAACACCAACAAGGTGGATACAGACTCCACTCTCCCTGGAGTTTAAAAAGACAGATTTGAATAATGAAATAATCAGATAGTTAGATGGTCTGTCACACTTGAGTCACACCAGGTGGCGCCAAATTTCAGGGATCACAGATTATACAATGAAAGAATTTAATAATTACATCTTTAAATATGTAAGCCGTTGACATTTTTTTGTATCATCAATTTTTGGGCAGACTTGCAAGGTATGAACCTGTATGCTGTCATCACGCATTTTTAACATGCCATCAGTTAATCGTCAGATAATCATACTGTCTTGCCTGATGAATTCTGTTGGCCTGACCTCATCACAAGCGCCTGAATGTCTGTTGTGGTGCGGTAGGACATGAGATAGTGGGCCCAATCCTGGCGTAGCAGTAGTAGCCACAATGTTGATAACAACTGAAAAGATGACTGCAGCATGGGCATCAATAGCATAGCTGAGAGAGAGATGTTCTTCCGTGTTCTGAGTCGTCATCCTTTTGCCAGGTCTCAGTGATGGTGCCGACCTCCTAGTGCCACTCCTTCTTCTCATGGTAGATCACAACGTATGTGAAGATGTGGAGGAAGAACAGGTAGTCAACAGCCAGACCACCGTGCCGGCCTTGGTGAAGTCCTTGTACTTCTCAGAGGGCAACGTGCAACCTTCAGGACTCTATCACCCAGCATCCCTCGTACTCTGGGAGATGCATAGATCATTCAGAAAATGCTCTGCCCATGTCTACAACTTTCCTATCCTTGTCCCTGACAGATTTTTGCACCCTAACCGTAATCGGTGATGGCACTGTCTGTCGTTTACATAATTAAAAGAATTAAATAAGTCAGTAATAGCTATCTGTCACAATAAATAGGGGATGTAGCATTCTACTGTCAGGGAAGCATGGCCAGACTCCAGTCATGAAGGATGTCATCATCAATTGAGTCAATATATCATACAATGTAAAGATATTGCACATTATCTCCACAAGAGGGAGCTTTACAGGTCTCTTCATGGAATGGCGGATTTTTGTTTACATAACTATACAAATAGTTACATTATCTTGGGGATTAACAGAGATTGTCAATTTAAAATCATTAATTATGTAATTAGATGATCGGTGGCACCAGATTCCAGGTGTCATGGATGATATAACTATTGTTTATATAATTAAATAATCAAATAATGAGTTCATGTAACATCATCCACTTCCCTAAGGTGGCTCCAAACCAGGCTCATGAACGATGCTGTCGTGATAAATTTCAATATTTTAACTACATAATTGATATTAAGATGGTCTATAATAATTGCCTCCCACATCGCTTCACCACAATCCACTGATCATGGATTATCTAATGTCCTATTTTAATAATCAGAAAACAACATAACCAGAGGATGAAATGGTCTGCCATACTCCACACAATTGACTATCTGTTGACTCCCACATGATTGTGGGAAACTCCCAGGTTCATCAGTTATTTAATCGCATAGAAGAGTAGTAACATGTTTAAATGCTGAACTGTCATTGTGGATGCAGGGTTTTTAGAAGATATCACATATTTAATGTTGGGCAGCTGCCTCTAAAGGGATGGACTGAAATCCAACAATCCCTAAGTCTACTCTAACAAATGGATTATCACCTTCCTGACGGAATTCCTCAATGGCAAACTCACCTTTTGATGAATAACTGTGAGTCTTATTTGTCTTTTGTTCCATAGTTTGACTTCTTAGGAGAGAGAGTATTCATAAACAGAAGACTTTGAACTGTTTCTCCACAGACTACGTTCTCTGATGATTAGGCAATCTTGAATTTGGTAACCAGGAAAAGCTGTAGGCACACTTCCAGAGGTGTGGCTATGACTTGTTTAGGCGAATCAAATGTTGTCATTAAAAGTTTTAGGAAATAGTTATCTTGGGAGACTGTATTGTCCCATGATAACACTTTCTCGAAGCTGCTCTCTGGTCCTTGGCCCATGATACCAGGATACAGAATGCAACAGGGTTGCCAGGCAACATTTATGAACCAACATTCTGTCACATTCTAGTGCCCCTCCCACATGCTTAAAGGAGTATACCCACCGATGAACTAACCTTACAGCCTCACTGATTTTCTCACAAAAACAAAGCAGGGCTCTTTCTTTTGACTTCTACATATTTACCAGTCTCTCAAGCTACAACTTGCCTATAGTGACATAAGCATGAAAACGAAAGCATCAATGTGCCATTCAAGTACAATGATGAGTATTTTAAACTTGTTTTCTATGCTTCAGTTTTCTAATTTCTAGAAAGGAAACAATACAATTAATCACCTGTACCAAAATCCTTTTCCCTTTATTGAAAATAAAATTAACTCCTCTGCATCCTCTTAAATTTACAGGAGCTTGATCCCATGATTTCCTAGAGTTGTTTAGATTTGCATTAGGCTGATGATTAAGTATTTTTGCAGTGTCTTCTTTTTCTTCAGTCATTTTGGATTACTCAATTGACTGTTCTCTATTAAGTCCTGTACCCTGCTTTCTACTATGGTTATTTAGAGTTATTTATTGTTGGTGGTGTGTCATGTTAACAGCCCGACAGAGTTCATTAGATGAGATTCCCTGATCAGGAGATTATTCACTTATTCCATTTTTAAGTCGGTGGTCACTGTGTCCTTCATGGGTCAGTTCTGTTGCAACATCCCAGAAACTGATGATGCGAAACAGTACAGGTTTTTTTTTTTTTTTTTTTTTAAATCGTGTAATCATTCTTTTGTTAAAAATCTACTATTGTGTAATTAGTAATCCCTGTATAAGGCAGTGTCTCCCATTCTCTGGCCACTGCTTCTGGTACCGATCTCCTGCTGTTTCAATGCCACAGCAGCCAAATGACGGATGACATCATCATTACTTACGCAATCAAATAAGTTAATAATTGGATAGTCCTCCATATTTAACTTTCAAAAGATGGAACCAAACTCCAGTGATTGTCAAGGAAGTAGTACTTAGATAATTAAAGAATGCCACGTGATTAACTCCCATGGAGGTTTGGCCCAAGTCCAGTCAAGAAGAACAACATCTTCATCGATTTAAATAATGAATAGATAATGAAAAATGATTGGTCCATAATAATTGCTTCCCACATCGTGGAATCCACTGATCATGGATTATCTAATGTCGTATTTTAATAATCAAATAACAACATAATCAGATGATGAAATGGTCTGCCATACTCCACACAATTGACTCTCATGGACTCCTACATGATTGTGGGAAACTCCCAGGTTTATCCCTTATTTAATCGGAGAGCAGAGTCATGTAATGTTTAAATGCTGAAATGTCATTGTGTATGCAGTGTTTTTAGAAGATCCTACATATTTCATGTTGGACGGCTGCCTCAAAAGAGATGGACTGCAATCCAATAATCCCTAAGTCTACTATAAAAAATGGATTATCACCATCCTGAAGGAAGTTAACAATGACAAACTCACCTTTTGATGAATAATTGTCTTATTTTCTTTGTTTCCATAGTATTAATTCTTAGGGGAGAGAGAATTCATGAACAGAAAAAATTGAATGTTCTCTGATAATTAGGTAATCTAGAATTTGGTGACCAGTAAAATTTGTAGGCAAACTTCCAGAGATTTGGCTATGACTTGGTTAGGGGAAACAAATGCTGTCATTGAAAGTTTTAGGAGATAGTTATCTTGGGAGAATGTAATGTCCCATGATAACACTCTCTCGAAGCTGCTGTCTTGTACTTGGCCCATGATAACAGAATACAGAATGCAAGCAGGGTTGCCAGGCAACATTTATGAACCAACATTCTGTCACATTCGAGTGTCCCTCCCACAAGCTAAAGGCATTATACCCACCGATGAACTAAACTTATATCCTCATTGAGTTTCTCACAAAAACAAAGCAGGGCTCTTTCTTTTGGGTTCTACATATTTACTGGTCTCTCAAGGTACAATATGCCTATAGGGACATAAGCATGAAAACGAAAGCATCATAGTGCCATTCAAGTACAATGATGAGTATTTTAAACTTTTTTTTCTTTGCTTCCATTTTCTAATTGCTAGAAAGGATATAATACTATTAATCGCCTCTACCATAAACCTTTTCTCTTTTTTGAATATAAAATAATACCTCTTCATACTCTGCCTTTAAGAGGAGCTTGACCCCATGGTTTCTCGGCATTGTGTAGATTTGCATTGGTCCAGAAAAGCCAGGGCCAGGGCCAGGGCCAGGGCCAGGGCCAGGGCAGGGCCAGGGCCAGGGCCAGGGCCAGGGCCAGGGCCAGGGCCAGGGCCAGGGCCAGGGCCAGGGCAAGGGAGGATTGTTATGACACTGACCAGGGGGCAATATGATTAAATATAATGTCTGCTTCCATGCACTACCCAGCTTAGTTTTTGTAAATGCTGAAAAATTATTTGTACCAGCTTTGCCTAGACAAAAGGTCAGTCTTTTGCATGTCTCTCTTCCACAGAGAAAAGACAAAGAAACAAACAAAAAGTCTCTCACATTATGTATTTGGTGAAGAACTTCTGCCCTCAATCCCATACACAATTGGTTATGGATAGGAATACAAGGAATGGTCCCTGTCATTTTTTTAATAGATTGAACAGTTAATTAACTATATCCTTCTCACATCTGATAGTATTGATGGCTGGGCTAACCATAACTTTGTCAGCTTGGCAGTATTAGGCAGCATTAATGTGGCTCCTAAATAAGGATTTAAAATCATAAGTCATTTTTGAACATTTATTTATTAATTATGCATACATTGTTCTGCCTTCATGTGTCTGAGGTAGTCAGATCTCATTACTGATATTTGTGAGCCACAATGTAGTTGCTGTTGATTGTACTCAGGACTTCTAGAAGAGCAGCCAGTACTCTTAACCAATGAGCCATCTATCTAGCCCAAGAAATATACGTCTTAAAATATTTAAAATTAATTTACAATATAAAAATTCATAGCTTAATTTTTAGTTAAGTTCTGATAAGCTAATTTAGCAGGGACTCCCAGCTGTTTAGTCACAAACTCAATGTTTTCTGATTTATGTTGGGTGTCATCGAAGTGTAAATATGAAGGATATTTCATCAGGCCTATTGCACCACTGACCAATCTATACATGGATCTCGCTTGACAGAAAAAATGTACAAGTTTGTAACCCAAATCTGTAGTTTTTGCTAGGACTCAAAGGCATATGTACATTCATGCTGTTTTACAGATACACAATATCTACTTTTTCTACAATATAGATTTCAGTACAGAATAGCGATGGTAATATATCTCAAATTTATGTTCCAAATTTAACCATATCTCAGTAGATTTGTGCTTCTGGCAGATGAGCATCAATTACTGACTACATTCTGCTCCTAAATACTGCTCTAGACTTTGATGCAAAGAGGAAATGTGATGGAAAAATTAATAACTAAAAGTTATAATATTAGGGCTTATTGCAAGAAGGAAAAAATAATGAGAACAAGAATTTCTGCCAATAGATAAATCCCTGACTACAGAATACAGAACCCACATCCTGTTCTCAGGAGAAGAAGTAAAAAGAAAGAAAAAACACCAACTTTTCAGGTGTGCTTATCAATCTTGCCTAAACAAATGATGGATAATATTAACTTAGTTCCATTATGACCTTGTAAATAAATTTGTACTCTATGAACTGCCTGTATCTTGGAAACCTTGTGTACTGAGATTAGTGGTCTCAAGTTTCCCTTTCTGTTTACCATGTTATAAACCCCTCAAAATTTTAAGCCACTACCTTACTTCTCTGATAGAATGAGGTCCCAGCTGGTTTGATTTTTACCAGTAAAAACCATTTGCTTTTGCAGCCAGGAGTCCCTTCCTTGGAAGTTGAGGAAACCAGTAGGCATAATAGTAACAAGCTGCTCAAGGAGGCTTTATAGGCTATAGAACTCCAGGTGACAGCTATTTGAAAATCAAAACACTATTGCGCCAGCGACATGCCTGTACTACTTCCTGCTTAGTTTTGCAGTGTTTTCTTAGCAGCAAGTAGGCTAAACTGCTAGACAATACCAACAAAAGGAAGTGGGATTCAGGAAATGGACCATTTATCAGAGGCATCAGTTTGTAGACACTGTTGAAGAATCACTTTGACTGGTCTGGTTCACAGTAAGTAGGGAGAGCACTATAGAGGAGCAGGCTGTAGTCAGCAACTGATACTCATCTGCCAGAAGCACAAATCATCTGAGACGTGTTTAAACTGGGAACAAAGGTTAAAATGTATATATTTAATTGGAACTCTTTGTTCCTTACCTTTGGTGATCAAGAAAGACAGCAAGACCAGGGAGAAAATTCCATCCTCAGGATAACTGTATTAATCAGCAGTCCTTTTGACCTGTAAGAAGTGGATAAAAGCTTTATGACATTTGACCCTCTGAAGCCTATATGAACTTTGTTATATAAAAGGACATAAAAGTTTTAGATATATTATCATCACCAATCTGTGCTGAAATCCAAATTGTACAAAAAGTAGGTTTTGGGTATCTATAAAACAGCAGGAATGTACTTATGCCTTTGAGTCCTAGCAAAATTTTCAGATTTGTGGTAGAAGCTTTTTCTTCTGTCAAGAGCGATCCATGTATAGATTGGTCAGTGGTGCCTTAGGCCTAATGAAACATCCTTCATATTTACACTTCGATGACACCCAATAAAAATTATAAAACTTTGAGTTTGTGACTAAACAGCTGGGAGTCCCTGCTCTATTAGGTTATCAGAACTTGATTAAAAGTTAAGCTCTGAATTTTTGTATTGTAAATTAATTTTTTTATATCTGTAAGAAGTATATGTCTTGGCTAGACAGATGTGGCAGAGGTTAAGATTACTGGCTCCTCTTCTAGAAGTTCTGAGTTCAATCCCCAGCAACTACATTGTGGCTCACAAACATTTATAATGTGATGTGGTATCCTCTTTGGGTGTGCAGACATGTGTGCAGGCAGAACACTGTATGCATAATTAATAAATAAATGTAAAAAAAAGACTTATATATCTTTATATTTTTAAATTCTTATTTAGGAGCCATATCAAGGCTGCCTTTATTGCCAAGCTCACAAAGATTTGGTTAGCCAAGCCATCAATAGAATTACAGATCTGAGAAGGATAAACTATATGTTACTTTTGAATCTATTAAAAAAATCACAGGGACCATTCCTTATATTCTTAGCCATATCCAATTTTCTATGGCATTGAGGGGAGAAATTTTTCACCAAGTACATAATGTGAGAGGTGTTTTTTTCCCTATGGAACCTGGAATTGGAAAAGTCTGAACTTATTTTGTCTAGGCAATGGTGCAGACAATTTTCCAGTACCCTGCAGCCTCTACATAGTCCGATCTGAGTACTATCATGCTGCAGGCATTGTGTTTCAGCATCTTGCTCCCTGGTCAGTGTCATCACAATCCATGATGCCTCACAATGTTCTTTAGAGACATTTGGTCATTGTTAGATTCTGTGATTCTTTGTCTGAAATTATTACAGTTTTTTTAGTTAATATTTAAATGTCTTATTCTACAGATCTCTGTAGTATTAGAAGTCTTTCTAGGTAGATCTTAATAGACAACTTGGTTTTCAGTTACTCGATTTAAGCTTAAACTTTTAGAATATGTATAGGAGACAGAGTGAGGTTTATTCCTATTATTAATCATTAATACTGAGTTTGACTATAACCAAAAGTTAATCTAAAAGGATGGCTGGTAACTTGTGTTTCTTAACATTTTATAATAGTTACCAGATTTTATAAAACTAGAATTTTGCATTGTCAGTTTTAGCTTTAAAAATACTGATTTGAATTTGAAACTCCATTTAGGAAAACATAAAACAGCTATGTGATTCAGTTTATGTAAATAACTTATGCTTACCAAATTTAGCAAAAACATGGATGGATTCCCATCTGTATCATAAAAAAAATGAGCTTCTCAACTTTTGGTTAGTATGTACAGTGTATGGCTATGATCTTAAATTTTAGCCCTTTAATTTAAGTACAAATATTAACAATGTAATAAAGCACAAATATAATGTAACCTTCTGAATTTAAACATATAAAAACTGTTTGATAAAACAATTAAACATCTTGTACTGACTTCTTATAATATCAAATAATTTTAGCATCCTTTATGTCTTTAAACCCATTGCCACCTTGGTGCCTGTTAAGTTTATGTTAATTTCCAGTGTTAATAATTTTAACTTTTTAACTAGTTTCAATGTTTAACAGCTTTCGACATAAAACAAACTTAATGTCATCTACATTAAAAGGACATCTGATTTTCTAATAATCTGAATTTAATGACCAGTGCTCAGGGGTAAATTTTGAGCTGGGGGCTGTTATCAATAAACAGCAAAAATGTTTAAACCATTTATGTTTTAGCTCTATTCTTGCAACAAACCGGTTTGTAACAGGAAACACTGATAGAACTTTTTAGCAAGTACATATATTTTTCTTGAGAGAAATAAACAGAACTCTTAAACCATTAACATGGTATGGTCAAAAATTTTAACTCATATTACTAATGTTAAATTTATATTTGTAGATATGAGAGCCCACAGCAAACAGTTTACATCTTTCTCGACATTTGACGACTTTTCTTTGAACCTCCATAACTTTTTACATTACCTTTAGTCTCTCTCGATTATCTCAGACATCCCTAGCATAGAGATGTCTCTCCTATTCTCTTTTTCTTTTTTCTTATCAGTGACTCTTACCCAGATATGCATGCCTGAAGTTAAATCTTATTTATTTATTTAATTCCTGACACTAGCTTCTTACACTGGTGCTTTCCCCTGAGCCTCTCTGCACCCTCTGCTCTATTAACTGTTGGCTCCTTTTATGGATTTTGTTGGTTACACCAGTTTCTTGATCATTCAGTATTATAATTTTATTTTTATCTCTTTTCCACTCTTCTGGATCTTGCCAATCCTTTTTCCTGTTCTACCTTTTATTGCCCAAAGAAATGGAATCATACACGTAACACCTGAAGTTCCTTCTGATGTTCTCTGTTCTGCTTTGATGAGTTTCATTGACCTATAAATCTGCAGTCCACTTGACCTGTCTACTAGACCACTGTTCTCTTATTTTGTCTTCTTTGTTTCAGACTGATTGTAACAAGTCTGCACATAGCCATCACTTCTAATTACCATATATTTTGTTATTTTTATTTTTTTTAGTTGACACAAAAATCTTTACCAAAGTTGTTCTCCCCAACACCCCTCATCCTCCTCCTCCCCACTCTCACCCTCACCCTTTCCCTATGGTCACAGTCACTGCCACCTGAGGAGAGGAAGGCTGGGTGAGGTGCTGGTTCTGTCATTAGCCCCTAGGGACTCAGAACTCCTCTCCTCTCTGACTGTTCACCAGGTGGCCCAATGCATCTAAGCCTTCAGCAACCCAGCATGTATCCTGGATGAGCATGGCTTAGGACTTCTGTACCAGGAGGGTCTGGTGCTGTTTACACTGGTATTCTCTATTACCAGCAGCTTGTAAGATTCTGGCCTGGGAGTATTTATTTTATTTTTTAATTTACTTATTTATTTTTTATTTCTCATGTCGATCCCATTTCCCTCTCCCTGCCTCCCACCCACCTTCTAAGAGGTTCAGTGTGGTTGGATTGATATTGAGGTCTTTGATCCATTTGACCATAGTTTTGTGTATGACTACAGACTTGGGTCTATCTGCAGACTTCTAAACACCATCATCCAAATGTGCCAGCACCATTTGTTGAAGATGATTTCCTCATCCCATTGTATTGTTTTATATGTTTTGTAGAAAATCAGGTGTTCATACATATGTGGGTTTGTATCAGGTTTTGAAATCCATTCCACATTCTACCTGTTTTTTTTTTTTTTGTTTGTTTGTTTTTGTGGCAATTGCAGGCTCTATTCAGGAGTATAGCTCTGTAGTAGAGCTTAAAGTTAGGGATGGTGATGCCTTTGAAGTTCTTTTATTGTACAGGGCTGTTTTGGCTATGCTATGTCTTTTGTTTTTCCATAAAAAAGTTGATTATTATCCTTTCAAGGTCAGTGATGAATCGTGTTGGGTTTTTAATGGAGATTGCATTGAATCTCTAGATTACTTTTGGCAAGATTGCCATTTTTACTATATCTATCCTACCTATGCAAGAGCATGGGAGATCTTTCCATATTCTGGTATATTCTTTAATTTCTTTCTTTAGAGCCACAAATTTTTATTATATAGGTCTTTCATTTGTTAGGGAAGTGTTCCTCCAAGATACTTTATGTTCTTTCTGGCTATTGTAAAGTGTTATGTTTCTCTGATTTCCTTCTCAATCTCATTGTTGTCTGAAAAAAGTAGGGCTACTGATTATTTTGAGTTTATATTGTACCCTGCTAGTTTGTTGAAGGTGTTTATCAGCTATTGGAGTTCCTTGGTTGAGTTTATTGGGTTGCTTATTAAGCTATCTTATCATTTTCAAATAGTGATAGTTTGACTTCTTCCTTTCCAATATGGATCCCTTTTATCTCCTTTTCTTGTCTTATAGCTTTAGCTAGAACTTCACGTACAATATTGAAGAGATATTGAGAGAGAGGGCAGCCTTGTCTTGTTCGTGATTTTAGAGGAATCACCTTAAGCTTCTCTCCTTTCAGTTTGATGTTGGCAGTTGGTTTACTCTGGGTTCCTTTGTATTTCGGGCATAAATTTTCAGAATTGAGACTTTGTGTTGAAGGATTTCTCCTGAAATGAATACTGAATGAGCATCTTCATTTCTTTTGATTAATTGTTTGAAGTCTAACTTGTTAGATATTAGGATAGCCATGCCTGCTTGCTTCTTGTGTACATTTGATTGGAAGATATTCCCCAACCTTTTACCCTGAAGTAATGTCTATCTTTGAAACTTAGATGTGTTTCTTGTTTGTAGAAGAAGGATGCATTCTTTCTTCGTATCCATTCTGTTAGTCTGTGTCTTTTTATAGGAGAGTTAAGACCATTAATATTGGGGGTGAGTAAAGGCCATTAATTGTTGATGCTTGTTTGTTTTAGATTTGATGTTGGCAGTGGTATTGTGAATATATTTGAACTCCATTACCCTTGGTTTCTTGTATAGGGAAATTATCTTTTGCCTACATTTTGTGTGCATAGTTAACTTCCATGGGTGGGAGTTTTCCTTCCAAATCTTTCTGTAGTGCTGGATTTGTAGGTAAGTGAAAAAAATTTGTCTTTGTCATTAAATATCTTGTTTTCTCCATCTATAATGATTGAGTGTTTTGCTGGGTAGAGTCGCCTGGGCTAGCATCTGTGGACTCTTAGTATTTGTAGAACATGTATCCAGGACCTTTTGGCCTTGAGGGATTCCATGGAAAAGTCAGTTGTAATTTTGATCGGTTTGCCTTTATATGTTACCTGTCCTTTCTCCTTTGTTGCAACTTATTATTCTTTATTCTGTGTTTTAGGTGTTTTCCTTATTATATTTCTAGGTTTTTTTTTTTTTTTTTTTACTTTGGTCCAGCCTAATTGGTACTCAGTATACTTCTTGTACTTTCATGTGCATGTCCTTCTTCCGATTGGGAAAGTTGTCCTCGATGATTTTGTTTAGTATGTGTTTGACACCTTTGAGCTGGACTTCCTCACCTTCCTCGCCGCCTATTATTCCTAGGTTTGGCCTTTTCATGGTGTCTCAGATTTCTTGGATGTTTTGTGTTAAGGATTTGTTGGATTTATGATTTTCTTTGGTAGATGTATCTATTTCCTCTAGTTTATCTTCCATCCCTGAGATTCTCTCTTCCATCTCTCTTTTTTTTTCTGTTAGTCATGTTGTGTCTGTAGTTCACAATCTTTTAGACAGTTTTTCTATTTCCAGCATTCCTTTGATTTTGTTGTCTTTACTTTCTCTATTTCAATCTTTCAGGGTTAAAGTTCCTGGGTGGTTATAGGAAATCTGGGATGAGCCCACAAACTTTGTACCTCCCGGGTTTCCTCAAGTCCAATGAAGTTATTCCCAAATGTGAAAGCAAAAGGTTTTAATTGGGAAGAACAAAACAGTCTGTGGGTTCACTCTATTGGAAGGCTAAGTTACCTAGCAACAAAAGTGAAATGGAGGCTTGACACCCCTAGTCTCAGCTCATAGGGTTTTCAAGGTTACAACATTTCATAGAGTACAAAGTTTGATTGCAAGGGCATCAAGATTGATTAGCACACCTGCAAGGTTTTCTTTCTTTTTTTTTTTTTTTTTCCTGTATCTCATGAAAATAACCTGTGGGGTCTGTACTCTGAAATCAGGAAGTTATCCACTAGAATAGATTCATGTTCTTTGTAGTTTTTTCTTGTTGCCATTAACCCTAATTTTTAATTTTTCCATCACATCACATAAAGTAAAATATAAATTGTTAAATGACTCCAAGAACTGTAGTCTTTCCAAGGATGCACAAAAAGCTCGTTGAAGTAGACTAAAAAGATGTTTTTACACAGGGATCCCTGCTCCCAATACTCTGAAGAGATTCAACCCACAAAGTTTTAGTCAGAATCACATCATTGATTCCAGGGAGTTTCATGTATCACATGAAAACCCACAGGAAGTAAAATCTGTCTTCATGATCCCACTCAGATGTTGGGAGGACCCAACACATGATTCATATACTACACAATGTACTCCTCCATCCTGTGGACAGCAGCCCCTCACTCACCATGTGATTACTGAGCTCTCCCAAGCGCTCCATTGACCTTACTGCTGCAATAATCGAAGAAGAGCACACACAAAAAAAGGTACCAGCTCTCCTTTAGAGAAAAGCCTGAATATGGCACTAAGAAAGTCCCTGTACCTTTTATTATTGATAGATCATGAGGAGGGTCTGGTTGGCTAGTGATGACTGTGTAACAAGTTTACCTTCTTAAAAACACAGCGCAATGATTCCTGACCTGGCCTTCCAACCCAGACAAAAACCTTTTCTATGTCAGCAGAGATAAATATTTCTACTGCACTGGCTTTGACTCCAATAGTAAATACTGCTCTCTTCCTGCACCCACTCCTTTCTCCTGAAAACAAGGTGGCTCTCTAGCTTTCACAGGCCACTACACAATCACATGATTTGATTATCCCCTGTCCTAACTACTATTAAGAGATTTTGGCACAGAAATGAGATGTTCTGTAGTTTCCCACTGATGTCAGATGAACTGAAACCACTTATTTCATGGTTATCACTGGGACTTCAGAAAAGCAGGGGGAAAAAAAAGTAAAGAAAACAGGAACCAGATCTCAAACAAGAAAATAAGTCTTTCTGCAATCTCAAGGCTGGATGATGGATCCACTGATTTAGAAAACTGACAACAGTCCTGTTCAAGAAGAGATCATTGAATAATGCAGCTATTTTCTCACTGTACCCTGAGGGAGCTCTGCTCGGTCACCACAGTGCTTGTAGAAGCAAGCTTCCCAGCCCAATTCTCTCAGAGTATTCAAATTACCCTGAAGACAACAGTTTTTATTATTATTCATTTTTCAAGAATTTCAGGAATAAAACTCCCAATGCATTGGAGCTATCACACACGCATCTAACAGGAGAAAGTTATATTATCTTCTTTCTGATATTGTTCCTTCCCTTCTCTCATGGTTTCTAAATTGTCTGTGTCCACTAGATAAAATGTACACCCAGTTTCCCTGACCTCAGCAAAAAGCCCAGAACAAACATCTTCTTTTTTTGCCATGTGCCCTAAAATCTCTCTCAAGTTTTTAATATTCTAGGCACCCTTCCCTCTGTTGACTAAAATATTCATTCCCATCTGCATTTTGTAATTTTATCTGCAACATCTGCACATTTTTTTTGAGGAAGGAGGGGATGATCTTTCACACTACTTGAAGAGAGTGGGTTGTCTATTTTAGACAGGGGTAAGTGACATTGAGATTTGTGTCTCTACAGTTGTCTATAAGGTCTGGATCTTGAGTAGAAGCCAGACCCAAGGTACCCGTGGTGTGTCTTTAAGCACACTTTAACCCTTAAGGAAGTGATCTTGTTGATCAAGCCTTAGTAGCCAATCAGCAACATCAGACCAACCTGCGAGTTACAGCCATTTCAGGACACTTCTTATAGCCATACTGTAGGCTTTTGTTCTTGATACAGGTTTGGTTTTAAGCAGAACTAGTGCCCATGGACTGATTGCTTTTGTGGGAGTGCTACTGTAGTAAATTGTGATTGGAACATGGTTGAGTACAGAAGCCACAACATGGTGAGTGATGGGATGCTATCATAGATATTTTCATAATTACATTGAACTTTCCGAGTATTTCCAAAAATAATTGTTAATGTGCCTTTGTAATCAGCATGTTGTTATAAATTGCTGTTCATTGTCATAGGGTTGTATTCATTTCATGTTGCAAACTTACCATGTATAGGGTCTTAATTCTGATGCTTCATGCTCCAAAAGACCATTATTTAGTTCTTTATTTTTGTTTTATTGCTAATCTGTGGAAGCGTTTGGCTCATCAGATAAAACATGTTGTGTATCTTGGCAAGAGACTCAGTACATCTTTTGGGGGATGAACTGAGGTCAGATACTGACACATGACTTCACATAATTAATTACCTCCCATAACATGTATACTCATACAAACCATTTTCTCTCATGCTCAATCATATAATAGATAGTAATAAACTTGGAAAATTGATAAATATTTATTACACCAATTCTATTACCATCAATTCTAGTATTGACACCACAATTTAGCTTTGACACACTACACTGAAAATTGTAAAGCTAATTGTACTTGGTCTTAATAGTTAAAACTCTAATTCAGATATGTGATTAATGATGAAAAATCAGAGAAACAGAGTAGCCCACCCCTAGGTCTTACTTCTACTGAATCCTAAGACCCAAGGGGTGGGCAATTCTGATCCTATGAGTCTTCCATTAGAATGTAACAACCTTCTGTCTTCTTCCAATTTTTATTTCTCCTCCCAGCCATATCTACCTCCCAAGTACAGGGATAAAGGAATGAGCCACCAGCTGTCTCTCTTTCTCTTTTAGACTGGGTCAATCTGTTGTAGCTTGGGGCGACCATGAAATTACAGATACCACCTCATTATGTCTCCCAAATGCTGGGATTAGAGGTGTGCTCCACCATGGCATGTCCTTTATGGATAACTACAGCCTAGCTCCAAACTCTCTTCTTAAAGCAAGTTTTTTTGTTGTTGTTTGTTTATTTGTTTATTTGTGTATTCTTTTATGTTTGGTGTTATTTTCAGACAGAATTTCCCTGTTCACATTTCTAACTCAATCAAACACACGGAGATTTACCAGCTTCTGCCTCTCAAGCACTGGAATTAAAGGCATATGCCACTACCACCTGGCAGGCTTTATTTGCTAAAGCAAAACAAAATACCACAACACCACCATAAAGGAGAAAACCTTTATGGACCCCACAAATTTAATGGCGTGTGGATCCTGCTGAGTTTATCACTTTATAGCTTTAAAGCCTATTTTTTGACATACTCATGTGTACTGAAGACCAGCTGAGACACCCACACCCATAAACCAAACAAATACCAAATTCTTCAAATTTCCATTGGTCATCATGACTGATATACTAGCTGGCCCACAGCCTGTGAGACATTCCAATAAACCCACTTTCTACAGACACAGAGAGATATGTTCTACCAATACTGTTCAAATAGAGAACATTGAATAATGCAGCTGTTTCCTCATCTTCCTACTGAGGAACCTGTGCTGGTTCAACATAATACTCATAGATAAAGGTGTTCTTCCCAGCACCATTGTCTTTGAGTATTCAGCTTACCTTGCAGATGACACTTTTTATTATTCTTCATATGTCAAGAATTTGACTCAAATATCAGGAATAAAACTCCAATACAATAGACCTATATCACTGGCGTCTGTGAGGAGAAAGATATATCATCTTGTTTGTAATATGGCTCCTGCCTTTCTCTCATGGTTATCTGAGAGGCCTGTGACAACCAGGTAAAAAGTCCCCTCAGGTCTCCAGACCTCAGCAAGACAGCACAGAACAAACATCACTTGTGTCCTAAAAAAAATTTCTCTATACCTTTAATATTCTGGGGAAGCCTTCCATCTGTTTAATAAGAGAATCATTTCAGTCTGTATTGTGTAATGGTCTGAGCAAGCTCTGCACATTGTTTGGAGGATGAAAGAGAGATAGAACCTGTGCACTGCAGGAAGTGAGCTGTACTGTTTATTGGTGACATGGGTAAGCGACATTGAAATTTGTGTCTGACTATGTTGTGTTGGGTGTTGTCTTTCATTCCAGCACTCAGGAAGTAGAGGCAAGTAGATTTCTGTGAGTAGACTCTGGTCTACAGAGTAAGATCCAGGACAGTAGGGCTACACAGGGAAACTCTGTTTCAAACACCAAGAGAAATGAATGAATTAATCAAATAATCAAATAATGAATTAATATTAAACAAGTAATGAAAAATCTACTAGAATGCAACAACAAGATTAATAATAATAATAATAATTAGGAAGGAATTGACCAGCTCAGTTTAATGAGCAAGTTCTAGGAGAACAGGCACCACACAGGGAAATTCTCTCTCAAAACAAAACAAAAAATAAGTTCCTGTTTGTGCAGATCTCTAAAATTTCTAGGTCTGGAGTAGAAACCAGGGCCAAAGAAGGTGCTGGGCTTGCTGTGTCTTTAAGAAGAGTCTAACCCTTGGGGAACTGCTCTTGTCACTCAAGCCTCACTAGCCAATCAGGAACATTGAGCCAACCCTCTAGTCTGAGGTCTGGAGGAGACTTCCTGGAGTCATGCTGCAGGCTTGGTTTTGTATCAGAACAGGAGCCAGAGGATTGATTGCTGCTCTATGAGTGGTGCTGTGGGGAATTCTGGGAGGAGCATGGATCAACAGAGAAGCTGAAGCATGGTGAGTGATGGGATGTGGGAGGGTGGGATGGGGTGTAATGAAATTCTTTTTGGCAGGCCCTCCAGCAGGTGGCTGGACTGGAATGTGCTGCCATATTCAGTATTCATTTAGGCCCGTGGTGGTCCACCAGCTTCCCTGACCACGTTGTGTCCTATGAATACTTCTCCATGTGGGTTGTTTCTGAGGAAAGGATTTTGATCTGGTAGCATTATGAATAAAATTCTGTGTAGTCAGCTCCATTATGGTTTTAGTGTGCAGGGATGGCTATTTACCAAAGAAGGAGAGGTTCGGTTACTTCAGTGCCTTCCAGCAGTCCTGCTTTTAACATCTAAAGTTTAGGGGTCACATCCATTCAGAGTTATTATTATATTTTTCCATCAAAATTACATTTCTTTTGTGAAAAAAATAAATAAAAAGACCTTACTTTACATTTTTCAAACTGCAAGTGTGTGTCAATATGCCTGTCATTTATTTTGGTTTTGGTTTTTGATTTTAGTTTTTTTTTTTTCTTTTTGAGACAGAGTCTTTCTATGTTGCTTAGACTGGCCTCAAACTCTGGCTGTCTCCCCCACATTAGCTTTCTGAGTCCTGGAGTTACAGGAAGTTCAAGCTGGATCTATGAGACCCCACAGATGGCCAAGTTTTTAAACTAGGCATCACAGAGGAAGTGTGGCAATGACCTCCAGTCTAGACAAAGATACTTACCACTTTCCCGCTGAAACTTTATTGAAGGTACTTAATTGGCAAATTCCTTTTCTATCATGAGAAAAGCAAATGAATTGAAAAAAAAAAAAAAAAAGAAAGAATTTATCAGCTAGGCATTGATGCCACTCACCTTGAATCCCAGTACTTGGGAAGTAGAGACAGTTGGATTTCTGTCAGTTTGAAGCCAGTCTGGTCTTCACAGTAATTTCTGGACACGTTCCAAAGCCACAGCAAAACCCTATATCAAAAACCTAAAACAACACAAAATAAAACAAAAACAAAGAATCGAACAAAAAAAAATAAAACAACAGAGAGAGAGAAAGATAGAGAGGGAGAGAGAGAGAGACAGAGAGAGAGAGAGAGAGAGAGAGAGAATTTAGCCAAGCAATGATGTGTCAAGCTTGTAAACTCAGCACTCTGGATATAAAAGCAGGTAGATCTCTGAGTTGAAGAACATCAAGGACTACAAAGAGAAACCCTGTGTGTGTGTGTGTGTGTGTGTGTGTGTGTGTGTGTGTGCTACCCTGAATTATGTACACATATGTACATACACATCCAAGTGTCCATGGAGATAAAGAGAAATCATCATCACCAGGAGCTTTCTTTACTGGTGGTTTTGAGACACCAGGTTTGGGTGTTAGAAATAGAAGTCCAGTCCTCTGGAAGAGGAAGAAATGCTCCTAACCTGGACATTGTTGCTAGCCAAAGAGATTCACTACTAACAGTTAGTTCTTCTACAGATTATTATTATTATTGTTATTATTATTAATTGTTAATATCATTCTTTGCTGCAGCATTGAGTGATGATACTGGATCCAACAAACTCAACAAACCTACAGGAGGTTATTGGGAATGGGAGTGAAGGCAGTGGTAGATGTCAACCAATTGGGAGCAGAAACAGAAAGAAAGAGAAATTTGGCAGTTGGTTGCTAATAAAGAGAAGGGAAGAAGTTTAGAACCAGGCTCTGCAGTTGCGGCCCTTTCAACTGGGGACATGGGGGTTCTATTGGCCCAGCTCCTCATGGCCTTTGCATGCACTGTCTTATGGAGTCACTTAATGAATGCAAGGCTTAGCCTTCCAACTTTGACAGCTTTTGAGATGTCAGTGTAGAGTGATCATCTCTGAAAAACAAATCCAGGAGGGAAGTGAAGGTTATCTGTGGAAAGCAGAGAAGATCTACTCCAGGGCTTGGAAAGAACTTGAGCATTAGAGAGGCCTGTGATCTGGAAAGGTTCCCTAAGAAGAAACAGGCCCTGGAGAGGACATGTGTGGAGTGACAGTCACGTGCTGAGGAGAAACCACCAAGGCAGGAAGAGGAGACTTTGGGAGTAGGAACAGGGCCAGGTTGCCTAGGATGAGGGTGAATCCAATAAATCAATTATTACTATTAGGTAGCACATGGTTTACTGGGTGCTATTATTTCCCTTGTTAATTACAAAACATTAATGTTATTAAAATGTTATAAAGGACACTAGCTGTAAGTGTGTGACAAAGGCCTTTTAATCTCAACATTCAGGAGGCAGAGGGAATTCTTTCTGTTTGAATGTAGTTGGGTCTACAAAATCATCTCCAGGACAGCCTGGGATTCGCAGTGAAACAAATTCTGGAAAAGCACACAAAAGACCACTCCAGCAAATATGTTTTTATTTATCCCTTCAAATGTTAAATAAAATATGTCATGTGTCTTAATTTTCTTTCTACTCTTTAAGCCTTACTGTAAGAAATTCTTTTGCATTTTTTTACTAGTGAAAAACATGTTTGCATTGTGTCTGTCATGCACAATAATATTGGGATTTTTTTTTCTCTTTCCTGACTGGTTATCCATTTCTCCACAAAATGCCCAGTGTAATAAGCATCAGTCAAGGCTTTGGATGTATTCACATTCCCAGTGTGTGTGTGTGTGTGGGTGTGTGTGTGTGTGTGTGTGTGTGTGTGTAGACCAGAAAACAACTTTTGGTGCCTATTCTCTCCACCATGAATCTCAGATATTTTACTCAGGTCCTCTAGACTGGGCCCTGGAAATGGTTTTATTCCCATTACCCTTCCAAATCTGGCATGATTGTATCGTAATACCTTGTTGAGTTTATTCTTTAATTACATTTTAATACATATATTTGCTTCATTATGTGAATTGTGTCTGTATGAATGTATGCAATGCATGTGACTGCTTGCAGAAGCCATAAAAGAGCACTGGATTACATGGAGTTGAAGTTATAGGAGGTTATAAGCCACGAGGCATGGATTCTGGGAAGTGAACACAGGTATTTGGCAATAACAGTAAATACTCTTTTAAATACTCTTTGCCTCTGATCTAGCTCTAAAGCTCCTAATTTATATTTTTAGTTAAAAGTATTTTTTCATGTGCACTTTTAATTACATGTTTTTGTTCTTGTTTTTTTTTTTTGTGATCAAACACATGCCTGTACACATGTGCTATCACACAGTCTTTACCAATCCAGGAAACTCTGAGGAGGTGGTTAAAGCTTCTTTCACTTTGTGTCACTGGAATTTAACTCAGGTTGTCCAATTTGGTATAAAGTGCCACTTTCCAATGATCTACCTCAATGGCCAATAATTTTAAATTTTAGTTTTAGTTTGAATAATGAGTATGGGGTTTCATAGTGGTATCTTTATATACTTGTGATTATGTGCTTTCCTTGTTTGTTTTCTTCCCTCATTACTCTCCCATTTGACCCTCCTCATCTCTAGCTGATTCCACTTCTTGTAGCATTTAGTTCTAAAATATATTTACTAGTCTTTGCAAGTAAGGTTCTTGAGCAAATTTTGTATCTACCAAAATAGGGTTGAAACAAAAATTAATTAAACCAGATGGGGTAGAACAATCCATATTCAACGGAAAACACTGATAAGACATGTCAATTCTTAATATCTATGCCCCAAACACATGAAGAGGAAACATACCCTAGGTGATTAGACAGGAAGAAACTATTGAATCATGGTTAAAATGAACAAATTAGAAACAAAGAAAAATAAAATTATTGAATGAAAAACATATTTGATATTTGTGTGAAAAATCAACTATACAGACAAAACTGAGAGAGACAGAATATAACAATTAATAAAATCAGAAATTAAAAAGAGACATAAAAATAATCAACAAAGAAAACCACAGAACCATAAGAAATATTTTAATAATACTTCATACATCCAAATTGGGAAATATATATATATTGATAGGTACCACTTACCAAAGTTCAATCAACACCACATGAACTATCATGCATAGTGAAATAAAATGAATCATTACAAGATGAATCCTTACAAGCCTCACAAACAAAAATAAGTAAGTACGTAAATAAATAAATATATAAAACCTAAGTGCAACATTGTTTTACCATTGGAATTTACCAGACTTTCAAAGAATTGTTAGAAATGTTACTTCTCAACTTATTCCATGACAAAACAACACAAAAAACTTTACCCAATTTATTTTATGATGCACAGGTACACTGATATCCATGCATACAGACTTTTTAAAACTATTCATACATAATTGATGTCAGATGTTACTACATCATATACCTTTAACCTGAAACAGGGTACAGCGGAAATTAGGCTTTCCAGATAGCCCTCAACAATCTGGATATTGCAACAGGTTGACAGACTTGAGGATTCCAATTTCAATAATTCAGTGGATCATAGCCACTCTGCCTGATGACGTTGAGTTCATAAACCTTACTCAACAAGGTTTTCCAATGTTGTGGGTAATAAAAAGAGCATTGGAGATCAACTTTTCTCATGAATATAGGTGAAAAAAATACTCAATAATATCCTCATGAACAGATTCCAAAACAGGACAAAATATCATCCAAACCAATAACGAAGGCCTCATTGCAAAGAGGGAGTGATACTACAACTCACAAAAATCAAACCTATATAATGCACAATAAAAGTAAACTATAAAAAACATAAGTATTTATTTTAATTTTGTATATTGATGCCAGTTACCTCTCCCTCCCTCCATCTTTCTCTCTTCCACCCTCTCATGCCTCATGACCCCCTTCCCCTCCTACCCCTCCACACTCCACATGTAGGGCAATGCCTTCCAGGAGGGCTAATCTAAATCTTTCAAGTCATTTGGAGTGGGGAACTAAGACTTTTCTTCTGTATATATGTTAAGAGATCCCTTCATGGAGGATGTGATCTGAAAGTCCTTGTGTGCACCAGGGATACATCCTGGTTTCACTCTCCAAGGTCGTTTAGACTGCCCAGGCCTTCTATCTTAGACTCATGTTTAGTGGATCTGAGTCATTCCCATGATGGATTCCCAGATATCAGTTTGGTGGCCCATTACCTCCTCTTTGTTCAGATAAGCTGTCTCTATGTGTTACTGCAGCCTGGTCTTGTCCTCTCTCTCTGCATCTGGATTCCAGTTATGTTAAGTGTTCAGTTGTGGCTGTTTCCTTCTGTTTGCATCAGCTACTAGATGAGGACTCTATTGTGGTGAATAAGTTACTCATCAATCTCATTATCACCAAAGGCCATTTATGGTAGCCTTTCCGCTGTTCCTCAAACTGTTAGTTGGGGTCAGACTTGTAGATCTCTGGACATTTCTCTAGGTTCAGTTTTCTCTTTAAACCTATAATGGCTCCCTCTTTTATGGTTGCTCTATGTGCCTCTCATTCTGTCTCTGTCTCTTTCTCTCACTCTCTCCCTTTTTTCTCGTCTATTCCTTCCCTGACACAATCTTCCCACGTGCTTTTCTCTCCTCCTGTTTCTCATAGGTCCTTTTCTATTAGTTGTCCCCTCCAACACCCCATATGCTCAGGAGATCTTGTCCCTTTCCTATTCTGTGAGGGACCTTATATGACCCTCTTAGAATATTTCTTGTATCCTATTTTCTCTGCCAAAGTGAATTATACACTGGTGATCCTTTGCACAATGTCTAAAATCCATATATGAGTGAGTACATACCATGTTCCCCTTTTTCTGACAGGGTTACCTTGTTCAGGATGGTTTCTTCAAGTTCAATCCATTTACCCGTGGATTTCTAGATTCCAGGTGTGTGTGTGTGTGTGTGTGTGTGTGTGTGTGTGTGTGTGTGTGTGTGTTTGCAGCCTAATATTCCATTCCATTGTGGAAATGTGCCCAATCTTCTTTATACATTCTATAGTTGAAGGTCATTTAGGTTACTTCAATGTTCTTGCTATTACAAAAAAATGCTGCTCTGAACATAGGTGAACACATGTCTTTGCTGCATGGATGTAGATTATTTGGCTATATTCCTAAGAGTGGGATTGCCAGGTAATGTGGTTGAGTGATTCCCATTTTCCTGAGGAACTGCAACACTGATCGCCTAAATGGTCGTACATGTTTGCATTCTCACCTGCAGTGGAGGAGTGTTCCCCTTTCCCCACATCCTCTCCAGAATAAGTTGTCTTTGGTGTTTCTAATTTTAGCCATTCTGGCTGGAGTAAGATATCTCAGAGTTGTTTTGAGTTCATTTCCCTTATACCTAAGGATTGTGAGAACTTTCTTAAGTTTCTTTCAGCCATTTTGGATTCCTCTATTGAGAATTCTCTCCTCAGTGTTTTTTATTCAACTTTTAATAGGTTTATTTGGTTTTTTGGTGACTGGTTACATGAGTTCTCTGTATATTTTGGAGATAAGCTGTCTGTCAGAAGTAGGGTTGGTAGTGTTTGTTCTTCTCCACTAAGATGTGTTAACTGAACTGAAAACCTGATATTTTTTTTAATTATCCATTACATGATGAAAAAGCCTTTGACAAAATCAAACATCATAAAAATCTTAGCTAGATTAGAGATATGAGATGCATATATTTAATAATGGGTAATATTTACAGCAAGCCTATAGACAACATAAAATATAACAGAGAGAAACACAAATTACATCTGATAAAACCTGGAAAACAAGACAAGTGTGTCAACAGTATAGCTACTCAACATTGTACTTGAAGTACTAGTTAGATCAATAAATCAACTGAAAGATATCAATGGAGTATAATTTTGAAAGGACGATATTGAACTATTGTCTCCTGTAAGTACACATCATTGATATTAAAAACTCTGCAAGGGAAGAACAGGTGATAAACACTTTCAATAATGTGACTGGGTAATAGAGTAACAAGAAACCAACCAAACAAACAAAGAACCAGTAGTCTTTCTACATAAAAATAGCAAATACCTGAGGAAGAAATAAAGAAATCAGCACTCATCACAACATACTCAAGTAATATAACATATGTTTAAGTAATTCTTAACAAACAAGTGAGACATTGTATGCTAAAAAACCTTTAAGTATAGGAAGAGTTTGAAGATCATATGAGCAAATGGAAAGATTTCCAATACTCATGATCAATACCATTAACCCAGTCAAAAGGCCATCCCTCTAACAACAATTTACAGATCCACCACAATACCCATAAAAGTTACAACACACTTCTTCAAAGACTGAGAAAGTACGGTTTGTAACTTCATATGAATAAAAAAAAAAAAGTTAGGTAAAACAACTCAACAGTAAAAGAATAGCCTGGCACTGCCAGGAAAACAGACAAGTGCAACAGTGGAATGAATTAAAAGCCCCGACATCAAACAAAACACAGGTGGACACTTTATTTCTGATAAGGAAATTCATAAATACAAAATGGGAAAAAAACACAGCAACTTCAACAAATGGTACCAGTGAAACGAAATTTTTGCATGAAAAATTGAAATAGCTTCATATAGATCCCCTGTACAACACTCAAGCCCAGTGTGTCAAAGTCCCCAACAGAAATCAGACACACTGAAGCAGAAACAAGACCAAGTGTGTAAAAGCCTTGCATACACTGGCACAGGGGACAACTTTCTGAATAGAAAATCAATTAATAAATGGGACCCCATGAAACTGCAATGATTGTGTAAGTCCAAGGACATTGTCAATCAGGCAAAGTGTCAGCTTAAGAAATGGGGTTAGATATTTAACAACTCCACATACCATAGAGGCTAAATTAAATGTATATGAAAAACTAAAAAAAATATCTAGATGTTGTATGCCGTGGAAAACCTCTCCTGTATAATATGAATTTGTTTTACTCCTAGCCATTATCATCAATCTCAAAATACTATAGCAGGGCATGCGGAGTTGGGTGGCTGGATCAAACTAGGATAATTCAGGGAAAAGGGTGGAGTCAGTGAAGTCATGAACCAGACAGAAAGGAAGGAAGATGAATAGGCTAATTTCACGAACCTTGGGCAACACAGCAACTAATAGAAATGGGTTAATTTAATTTGTAAGAGCTAGTTAGTAATAAGGCAGAGCTATTGGTTGATATAAGCCTCAGTGTGTTTATTGGAGAGCTGCAGGTAGAACAAAATACCTGCCTACATTTGAAAATCTAAATAATCTAAATAAAAAATGTGGTATGTATATAAGTCACAATTTCTCAGCAGATATATGTCAAGTAGTTGAGAAACACTTAAAGGAATGTTTGATACCATTAGCCACCAGAGAACTCCAAATCAAAGCTACTTTTTGATTCATTCTTAGAACGTTGAGAATGGCAAATATTAAACATGTAAAGGACAGCTCATGCTGGTAAGGTAGGGATGCACTTGTAAAAGTGCAATTTAATACAGCCTTTATGGACATAAGTATCATCATTCTTCAGAAAACTGAGCGTCTATGTCAATGACCAGCTATACCACCCTTATTCATAAACCCAAAGGTTGTTCCATTCTACCACAATGATCATTAAGGCTTTATTCATTATTTGAAAATGCAGAGGTGATACAGCCCATTAATGTATTGGTTTAATTTGCAATTAAGAGGTAAGTAATTTCATTGACCTGGGAAACATACAGTTAGGAACCAAAGACACCTGAGTCAACAAAACAGTGCTGTCTCAGAACCATGTCCTGTAATTGAAGAGATACAACTGCTATAGCCTTAATATGTCTTCCCAGGAAGAATTCACTCCACATATTTAAATGATTAATAAACCAAGTACCTTTAAGTACTGTGTGCATTAAACTCTGGCTAATCACTAAAAGGTGATGTTGTGGAAATTTATTTTAAGATATGTTAGTTCATTTATGCCATGGAACATATATTAAATAATGATGGGAAACATGCCTTGAATTCTTTACTGTGGAGTTTGTCTAGTTCTATTAAGCTGTGGTAATTTGCATGTCTGGAGCACCGGAAGGCCTAATAAAATGCTGACTGACCAATATCAAGGCAGAAGAAATGATAGGAAAGGTTGGAAGGCAGAGAGAATAAATATGAGAAATCCAGCAGGGGAGATGAAGGAGCAAGAAAAGCAGGGCACATCCAGATATTCTAAAATAGAGCAATAGTGAAAGTAAGATGCACAGAATTAAGGAATGGAAAAATCCCAGAGGCTAAAGATAGACGGGATAATTTAAAGATAAGAAAAGCTAGCAGGAAACAAGCTAAGTTAAGGAAGGGCCGGTATTCACAAATAAGAACAAGCCCCTGTGTGTGATTTATTTGGGAGCAGTGTGGGGAACATGCCCTAAAGACCAAATTGTAAATATGTACAATAAAAGGCAATCTAGAAGAGATTTTCCAACCTATGTATGATATCACCCTTAAGTCTCTTACAGGCCTCAGCACCTACATCAAACAATTTAAATAGGGACAACAGAATGCAAGTGCAGCCACTGAGACTGATGAAGTCTTAAAGAGGAAAATCTATCTTTTAGATCAGAAGTTACAACCTGCAGTATAAAGTTGTCTCAATATATTTTAATATCAGAGTCTATGAATCTCACACATACAAAGGGCAGAAGACACAAATACAGAAAACATCAAGGAAAATTCACATATCTGTCCCTGAATGCTGTTCTTAGACAAGCAGTCCATTTGAGCACTTTTAACCTCAGAATATGGCTTATATTAATCTCTGAGCATGATACCTCACAGGAACATCATGGATGCTTCCATGCAGGACCAGAAGATCATCTTAACTAGGTGTACCTGATGTCTATGAAAGGGCTGTGACACCACTGTAGAGAATTCCATTTTTACTTTGGTTTATTTAATGTATGTGGCTCTTTTCCTCCATCCACCAGGGCACAGTACATGCAAAGGCTGGTATAGGGTACCAACTCCCTTGGAAGTCAAGTTACAAAAAAAGGCTATCTGCTATGGATTCTGGGAATGGTACTTGTGTCCTTTGTAATAACACCTAGTGCTCTTGAGTGCTAAGCTGTATTTCTAGCCATCTTCATTATTTAAAATATATTCTCATAACTTTTATTTAAAATGTATGTCACCAATCTACTCCTTCCTGCCTTTTCTCCACCCCTTCCCATGTTCTTCCCTTTAAATTCCTTTCTTGTTAAGCACTTGTGAATATATATGCACAAACATACAATGAAAATCAATAGAGTTCACTTCTCTTGGTTATGTATATATGTTTTGAGGACTGAACATATGGTATTGCATATGCAATCATGGAGCTCATCCTTGCCTGTGGCTAATTCTTCCAATTTCAGGATAATTTCTCTCTCTGAACTCTACACATCTGAACACAAAATGATCTGGGCTACCTTAGTCAGGAAACATTAACAAGAATAAGAAAGATGGGGTGGTAAGTAGCTTAGATAACAATTGCTGGTGACAAGGCCCTGAATTTCTAGACCTTTGGGGAAGATTATGTACAGTGTCCATAACAAAGCATAGTCAATCTTTGTTCTTTGGTCTTCCCACTATACCCCATGAACTGTTTTTATCTTGGATGACTTTGTAATCCTGAAACACCCACCTCCACTTTCTAAGAACCATGATTACAGGCCTCTGCCACCATGCCTGGTTAAGGTGGCTTCAGTTTCCCATAGTGAGACATTAGAATGATGGGATGAGGAATTACAGTTAACAATACTCAAAATACATTTATTTCTGTCAACCTGGGTTTCAACATTTGCAGGATAAGGCAGTATTTTTCCCAGGATCTTTGATGAGTTAAAACAGACTCAAGGGTGAGGAAGATAATATTTCTCATATTTGGGAATCAGTGAACTTTGAGGCAAAAATGATGTATTTGATAAGAATTTTTTTCTGTTGCTGGAGTGATCACCAGAGCCTGTGTCCTGGTTATCCTAACTGGTGAGGGCCAGTCACTTTTCCTCAGTAAGCCAATTAATTAAATCAACATATCTAGTGACATGCACTCTGTAGTCAATATCGACAGATCTCTCTGATGTCCTAGGAAAACTTCCATCTATATTGGTGCATTCTGGGACATGGAGGGAGTCACAGTAACACTATTCTTAAAAAAGAAGAGAATAATTAATACAAAAAGGAAAATGACAAAATTATAAAATTTTAATCATATTTATTTTGACTAATTTGGAAAAATAAAGAAATATACGTTTAATAATGCATCCAAAGGGTCCAAACAGACTTTGAAAGAAGGCAAATATATGCAAAACTAAATTAAGTAAGCCAAATAGTGAATATTCCCCATATTTAAAACCCTCCCACATTCTCAGTTCCTGTTTTTCCTATAATGTGGTCAGATAAGAAGTCAATGTTTCTTTAATACAGATGTTCTCATTTGGAAGACATGAGTCTTTTTCCACAATGAATGTCCTGAGGAAATTAGAATTTCTTGATTCCCGCGTTTCACTAGTTGCTGACCAAAATAGATCGCACAAAGTTGACGTCCAGTCTACAGACAAATGCCATTGTCTGAAAACCTGCAATTACATTACAGACACACACATATAACAGATATTTTTGCTTTGATTTCAGTAACTTCCTTTTTCTTTTTTTTTATTTTTGAAGGTTTTATTTCCTTTATAGAGTTTAGTGAAGAAACTAAGACTTGGTGTCTGAGCAAAGACGACATTTGCATTATGATTTCTGTTTTAGGCGTGTTATGGCTCCACCTGCTGACTAACTAACTGTAAATGTTAATTCATGATAAGCAAAGTTCATATTCTGTTCTCTATAAATGCAGGGTGTGAGATACTAGAAAATACATGTTTAGAGTTCAAGAGACTTCCTTATTTAATTTGAAATGCCTTTTTAATAGCATTTGAGCCAAGTCAACTCACTGCACAATGTTTTTTTAAATTTGAAATTCCTTTAAAGTTTCAATTAAAAAATTAATTACACTATAGTTAAGACAATCCATTAAGCCCAAAAATTCCTATTAAAATTGAATAAATGATTTGTACGAGATAATTTAAGAGAAATTGTTGAATATATTTGTAATAGTGATCATTTTTTATTTAATTTATTATTTTACATATTGATCCCAGTTCCCTTTCCCTAACTCCCTCCCTCCCTCCCTTTCACCATCTCTGCCCTCTCACATGCACCCTAACCTGTTATCCCTGATCTCCCCAAGACCTTTATCATGAAAGGGTGTTGAATTTTGTCGAAGGCTTTATCTGCATCTAGGGAGATAATCATATGGTTTTTCTTTTTCAGTTTTTTTTATATGGTAGGTCATGTTGATAGATTTTTGTATGTTAAACCATCCTTGCAAACGAAGGATGAAGCCTATTGGGTGATGGTGGATGTTTTCTCTGATGTATGCTTGAATTCGTTTTGCCATTATTTTACTGAGAATTTTTGCAGAGATGTTCATCAGGGATATTGGTTTTTAGTTTTCTTTCTTAGTTATGTCTTTGTGAGGTTTGGGGACCAAGGTTATTGTGGCCTCATAAAAGAGTTTTGCATTGAAACTTGTTTCTATTTTGTGGAACAATTTGAGGAGTAGTGGTATTATTTCTTCCTTCTATATCTGGTAGAATTCTGCACTGATGACATCTGGCCCTGAACATCTATCTACTACTTTCTGGCATTGAGGGTTTCCATGGAGAAATCAGGTGTAATTTCGATAGTTCTGCCTTTACATATTACCTGTCCTTTTTCGTTCACTGCTCTTAATATTCCTTCTGTATTCTGAATGCTAGGTGTTTTGATTTTTATATGTCGAGGGGTCTTTTTTCTTTGTTCCAGCTTATTTGGTTTCTGTATGCTTCTGTACTTTCATGGGCATGTCCTTCTTGAGATTGGGAAAGTTTTCCTTGATGATTTTGTTGAATACGTTTTCAACACCTTTGAGCTGGGCTCCCTCATCTTCCTCTATTCCTATTATTCTTAGGTTTGGCCTTTTCACGGTGTCCCACATTTCCTGGATGTTTTGTGTTAAGGATTTGTTGGATTTATGATTTTCTTTTTTTTGATGAATCTATTTCTCATAGTTTATCTTCTGCACCTAATATTCTCTCTTCCATCTCTTGAATTCTGTTGGTTATGCTTGCATCTGTAGTTCCCAATCTTTTGCCCGTTTTTTTGTATTTCCTTGGGTTTGTGTTGCCTTTATTTTCTCTATTTGAGTTTTATACTCTTGAACTGTTTCCTTCGCCTGCTTGATTATTTTTTCTTGGTTTCTGTACTTTCTTTACTTTCCTTAAGGAATTTGTTCATTTCTTCCACTTTTTTGTTTATTTTTTCTTCCATTTCTTTAAGAGATTTTCTCACATCTTCTTTGAGGGCCTCTATCATTCTCTATCATTTTTGACGGTAATTTTTAAATCGTTCCCTTCTGCTTCCTCTGCTTTGTTGTTGTGTTCCTTTCTAGTTGGGGTAGATTCCTTAGATTCTGGTGGTTTCATGCTTGCCTTCTCTTGCTGGTTATTTTCTTGTATTGCCGTTTTCCATAGCTTCTTTCAACAGTTGTTTGTGTTGTCTCTCCCTCTCTCTATGGTGCTTCACCGGTGGGCTTATGTGGGTCAGAATTTCAATATCTGTAGCTCTCTCATTGGTCCAAGCACTATAGGATGTCTCTCCGCAGACAGGGACCCAGGGATGGGGTCAGGGATGAGGATCCAATAGAAGATGCTTGCAGAAATTCAGAGTGGTCCCGCAGAGATAAGCGGGTCTCTGTGAGGGGCCTGAGACTCCAGTAGAAGTCTGTAGATGGGGGTAAGAGGTGAAGCACTTGAGAATTACAGTTGGTCCCGTGTGGATAGGCCGGTCTCCTGTGTTCATATTCGCTCCAACGATTCCCCCAAAGTAGTGTGATCTCTAGCCAATGGATGGCAGAAGAGGAATAAGGCTGGGCTGATATTCGGGATGTTACTGCACTAATAGTCTGATCGCTCAGGGAACTGACATTCTCCACCTGAGGCCTCTTTCTTTAGCAGAAGCTCTGTTTGAGGGTCAAGGACTTGCTGGAGGGAACTCAGAGGTGACCTATAGAGATAGGCAGATATCTGGGAGGGGCCCAGACTCCAGCAGAGGACTGGAGGTAGGGGTCAGAGACCAAGCAGGTGGAAAGTATGGGAGGCTCCACGTAAATAGGCAAGTCTCCTTTGTTCAGAGTTGCTCCGAGAAGTCCCCAAATTAGTGTGGACTATTTGTTCCACCCTCTGTCCCAGTGCTCAACCAGAGCAGAGGGACAAGGTGCAGGGTAGGGCACAGGGTAGACAGGGCATGTTGTTGGTGGGGTTGGGTGGGGGTGTATCAGAGCTCCAAGTGTGCTCTCTATAGGGAAAGGACACAGGAGCAGCAGGATGAGGGGCCAATCCAGGAAGTTGGGGGGAGAGATTGTAGGGGAGAGGTTGCCCCAATTTGGCTCAGACTCACCTCTAACCAATGGCTGGCAGAAGAGCAAGTTCTAATAGATCTTATTAATACAAACTCACAGAGAGTGGGGAGGGTGAAAATGGAAGGATCACTGACTCAGATCATCTGGCTAATAGAGTTCTTATCTCTACCTATTATCAGACAATGTGATCCTGTCCTCACACTGCTTTCTCAGATTGACTTCTATCTCTTTGATCCCTCAGACTAACTACTCAAACAAAATCATCTCACTGCATGCTCTTCTGTCTCCTCTACCATTTTCTTGCCATTTCTGTCCAGCCATGTCACTCTATCTCCAAATCCCTACTGCTGGGATTAATTGCCTGAAATCCTAAGTCCTGGGATCACCATAGTGTGAGCTATTTTTTCTTTTAGACAGAATTTTTTCTCCCTCTCTCCCCCTCTCTCTCACTATGTCTCTCTCCATCTCTCTAATAGCCAGGACTGGCCTTTAACTCACACACTTCCATCTGCC
This sequence comes from Phodopus roborovskii, assembly GCF_943737965.1. NCBI lineage: Eukaryota > Metazoa > Chordata > Mammalia > Rodentia > Cricetidae > Phodopus > Phodopus roborovskii. The sequence continues at coordinate 84,770 of NW_026126348.1, forward strand.
TCCATCCCCTTGGGCTGGTATGAAAGTTATGCCCATACCCTGCCCTGTTAGGGAAGATATTGGCCTCTATGACAAAATAGTGGCTTGGGTGTGTAGCTAGCTAGTGACTTACATGCATGGCTAAGAAATAAGTTAGGTATGTGTCTGAGAAGTGATTTAGTGTGTATGACTAACTAGTGACTTACTGTATGTGGCTAACCTGTGAGTTAGTGTATCTAACTAGTAACCTAATTGTGTGGCCAACTATTGACTTAAGGTGTGGTCTACTAGTAACTAGTGTGTTGGGCTAATTACTGACTTAAATGTTACTGATTAGTGACTTAGCATATGCAACAAACTAGAAACTTAGGTGTGTGGCATACTAGTGACATAGTGTGTGTGGTTAACTAGTGACTTAGGAGTGGCTGACTAGTGACATATTTACTGTGACTAACTAGTGACTTAGTGAATGTGGCTGAAAAGTGCCTCAAGTGTGTGGCTAACTAGAGGTGTGTAGTTAATGTGTTAGTGACTGTAGCTAACTAGTGACTTAGTATATGTGGAACCTAATGACATAGCTGTGTGGCTGACTAGTAACTTAGATTGTGTGGCTGACTAGTACCTTATCAAGAGTGACTAAATAGTAACTTATGTTTGTGACTAACTAGTGACTTAGGTACCTGGCTGTCTAGTGACTTAATGTGTGGTTAACTGTCACAGCAGCCCCAGTGGAGACAGTGTGCAATGGCTGAGAGAAATCTCAATGGCTACCTTCCAGAGGTTTGTACCACATGTGGTTATGCTTCCTGGGGAAAAGTGGTCCAGGTTTCTGCAGGTGCTTGTCTGACTGGCTGATTGGAACAGGTGCTTGGTATATTTTGTGCTATGATAGCTATAATGCTTTTGATCATGTGTGTTCTGGCCTGTAGCTCCACTGTTAATTCAGAGAAGCCCAGAAAACACTTAGATATAGTTTCAGAAACTGAAAGAGATACAGACCAGCAAACAGCAGATGGATGCTATCCTCTGTGCCCTGAACTACAAATCCCACTTAGCCAGTTGAGACTTCAGGTGTCAGCACAAGGCGTAATAAATTAATATAGCTAAAGCTGTAGGACTTTGCCCACAAGATGACCCTTCCTGTAATTAGCCTGCCCTCAGAAAAGCTGTTGTGGGATTTACTACAATACTCTAACTTGAAGTCTTAGGGCCCCTGAATCAATACAACAGTACAAGAGTTCTTACCAATGTTGTTACAAGTTTACTGACCAGAGACAATTATTATTCTCTAAACTCAGTAAATCAAATCACTGGTATGCTGACCACAAGCAGGCCAAAAAAAAAAAAAACAGTTTCCCAGCTACACACTTGCTTGGATGTATTTACAATCTCATGCTTTAAAGTAATTGCTGACATTTTTATAGTATGTCTATGAATTTTAAACTGTGGCCAAAGATCTGTTCCTTGAAATTTCTGCATAAAAACCCAATGATCTGAAGTAAAAATTGCAGCTGTTGCAAAGCTCCTCAGGTGTGTTTGTGTCTGTCTGTCAAACCAAAGCAACTCCTGACCTGTTAATCAGAGTCTTGGTCTCCCCAGAGACCATTGCCCACTGAGAGGTCTGCAGCAGATAACAAGTGACTTAGTCTTTCTGGGTACTAGTGATTTAATGTGTGTAGCTATCAAGTGACTTAGTGTGTGTGGCTAACTAGTGACATAGTGTCTATGGCTAACAAGTAACGTAGAATTTTGTCTACCTAGTGACTTAGTCAATGTGGTTAACTACTGCTTAGGCATGTAGCTGACTAGTGACTTAGTTGTGTGACTAACTACTATCTTAATGTGTGTGGCTAAGTACTGCCTTATTTGTGTGGTTGCATTGTGACTTAGATTTTGTGACTAAATAGTGACATAGGCATGTGGGTGGCTGACTATTGATTTAGGTGTTTGCCTACCTAGTGACTTCATGTGTTTGGTTAACATGTGACTTAGGTGTGTATCTAACAGGTGACATAGTATATGTAGTTAACTAGTGAGTTAGTATGTGTGGCTAACTAGTGGGTTAGTTTGTGGCTAACTAATGACTTACACTTAACCAAGTGTGTAGCTAAATAGTAACTCAGCTTAGTAATCTGATCTTCAGAAATTTGATAGATCACGAACAAAATAGAGCAGTAATTAAGAAAAGATAGACTGATACTGCCCATATGCTGTTATTTTGTAGTGAGCATGGTAACCTTACATATAGTCAATGATCTTCTCAAACCTCTGAGCTGATATTACTGTGTCATGCAGGATTGAACATTTCTGCACAAAGAGAGTTACCTATTCACAAATTCAACATTCATTGGCTCAGAACTAGCTTCCCAAACTGTATACCCATAGACTCTGGTCTGTGTTCATACACATGGCATGGATTCAAACATGATGGGAAATTACAAAATCACTCCCCCCTACCACAGTCATGTACTTTTTACATAGTGGTGACTCCAGCACCTGGTTGCTTACCCTGAATCCTCCTTCAGTGTAAATAATTTTGCTTATTCTGATCTGAAAGCAGAGGCAATGCTCCACATGCGAATCCTTTTCCTGTGACTGCACTGGATAGTACCCTACCTGACACTAATGGATATTTTAAACCTCTGAGTTTACAGTAATTTAAGAATTAAGGCCATTGTTTGGAGAGCAACAGACTGCAACTAGTGCCACCTGCATCAACATGAGAGCTTGCCTCATAAACATTCTTCTAACAGGATGAAAATGCATCTGTTCTAGCCTTAATATGCCTTCCCAGGGAAAAATAACTTCACCCACAGTGGAGATCTATAAAAACAAATACATCTAACATAACATGTATCCATCTTAGAAAATACTCGAACAGGAGCCAGCCTAGACATATTTTTGCATTTCATATATTCTATCCTTCTTAAATGGCTTTTTAAGTTCAAGCTCCATTTTAGACATTGAACAATTTCAATGTCTAGCTACTAAGGAAGATGAGAGGATCATATACCAAATGTGTTCAAAATACTATTTCTTAAGGACATAAGATACCTTAAACTGATGGACCTGCTTCATATGTAGGATCCTGAGGTGAAGGTGTTGGTAAATGTAGAAGGTAGAAAATATTTAAAAAATATTTAAAAAAAAAAAAAGCTGGGATGGGGAGAAGTTTCCCATGCCAAGTAAGCTTCTTAAGGAGAATAGACTGTTTTCTACACTACTTCCAGGAAGGAAAGGGAAGGAAACAGGAGATTTCCTTGAAGTCTTTCAATGGGAGAAACTCAGGAGAAGACCATTAAAACAATGCCACACAAGGGGAACACAGGGTATCTCATGATTATTACTGACTAAGCCCACAATGTCCTTGGGAGTGAGAAACATATTTCTATGTAGTTTAGATCTACAGACCTGAAATAACCTGTCCACTAAGGCTTTGTTCCAAACAATTACCAGCTTTCCCTAGCAAATACCTGATTTTGGACAAGGTACTCTGTTTTATGGTTAATACACAAGGGCAGACTAAATGAAAGCTGTGCTTTATCTGGCCACTCATACATCATTGGTTTACTTTTTAAAATCTGGTGTCCTATTGCCAATCTGGTAGAACTATGCTTTTCTGGAGAAGAAAACTGCAACTATATGGCATACTGAGACTAAAGGTTGCTTGTGGACATTTAATATCTCTGTGAGCAGCTGGTTATGGGCCAGTTTGTGTGTGTGTGTGTGTGTGTGGTTTTGTTTTTCTTTTTTTTTTTTTTTCTTTTTTGATATCAGTAAGGGACTACATGCTGTTATAAAACAGGAGTGGCTTCTTTGTAATGCTTTGGAGTCAAATGTCTGGAAAATCATGGTGAACAAATGTGTATTTGAGATTCAAAATTCTATCAGGTCTGGTCAGCATACACTTATCTTTGTGTGTTTTAGAGGCACTCCTACCTTAGTTAAATTCTATTTTGTGAGACAAACTATCTCCAAAGCATTTGTAAATCTGTTCTGTTACAAATTTACTCCTGTAGATCACTGCTCAATAGTGAAGTGCTACCCTTACATGAGATGTCTTTTACAATGTGCAGAAAATTAACAATAAATGGATCTTACACATAAAAGTAAAATGCAAAGTGCTGACCTTCTAAAAGATACTTACCTAAAAGGCCTCTGGAAGTTTGTTGCCATGCTTTCAGTGGGTGTACCAAAAGTATGTAGAAGTTGACTAAATAGATCTTTCTACACACACCTGCCTGCTCCCAGTGCTCAGAGCAGATACAGCCCACAGAACAGTTATTTATAGGCCTGCCTCTCATTTATGGGAATTTTATGGACTGTATGACAACTCAGGAAATACCCTCCACACTGGATCCCATACCTCACCATCTCCCACTACCCATCTGAGGACAGCAGACACTCACTCACCATGCTGTGGTTTTCCAATTTGCCCTTCCTAAAAGCACAGTACACAAAAACACTGCCTCCAGTTTCTCTTCAAATCCAGGCCAGAATGGCTCTGTACTTCTGACAGGCAGGTCACCTTGGGGTCTGATTGGCTAGGAAGGCCTTAGTGATAAGAGTACCTCACAGCTGGATGCAGAGTGCTTAAGGACACATTACAATGGGTCCTGATTGCCTTCTACCACAGACAAAGACTTTTCTATGTCAGCAGAGATGTGCATTTCTATAACACTTGTTCCATAGCTGACCCCTGCTATCTTCCTGCAGTTCACAGTAATTTTCCTTCTTCCTCCTAGACACAGTGTGGCTAGTTAACTATACTTACTTAAGTGGGTTGAGTTATTCTTGGTGAACAAGTTGGATGGGAGCTCAGAATATTTATTTACTACACAGAGATTTAGGGATACAAAAATTGATATTTGTTATTTGGTTTAACACTGAATTTATGTGAACTAAATTAACTTTTTACCTGGTTGTCTTGGGAACTTCAGATAATCAGGAAAGAAAAGCAGGAACCAGATCTCAAAAAAAGATAATATGTCTTTCTTCTATCAGATAGCTGGATGATGGCTTCATGGATGTAGAGTTTTACCCCTGAAACTGAGAACAAACATTTGGCAAAATGTATAATAATGAGAAGATTGTCTTCATGGAAAATTGAATATTTGGAGAGGAATTGAACTAGGAAGTATGTATTTGTGAGCACTATTGTAAGCCAGTACATCTTCACTGATAAGATGAAAAAGAAAAGAAAACAAAACCTACCCCGACCAGAGGGACCATATTATTTGTGGGTAGAGGTGGGATAGAACCTGAAAATAAATGGGTGAGAAAGAAGGAATGAGACCAAGCAATGGTTTGTCAAGGTCTCAATTTTATTAGGCCAAAGAGAGGTTTTTAAAGCAAAGCAGGGAGGAAGTGGGGAGGGGTAACTGTGCCCAATCTGGGGCTCTGGTAATGTCCCAGGCCATAAAACTCAGACCATAAATGTCTCCTTATCTCAATTCCTGCTGTCTGGTTCACCTCAGTTCCTGGGGTTAGTGAAACAAACTGCTTGTTCAGAAACTAGGTGCAGATTATGACCCCAATTGCCAATGCTGGGTCTACCAAGGAAAGACTATACTGCCTATAAAAATGGCAAAAATGTTAATAGACCACCTCCATAAACTGACTCATCTGAGGGCCAAAATGATGAAAACTTTGCCAGATAGACAAGAAATTGAAACTTACCTTCACAATCAGAATTTATTACTGGAACAAGTAATGCTAAGTATCTGGCCTGTGCCCAAATCAACCAAGGAAAAACCAAACTGAATTCTGGGATCCAGCTTTGTGGCCATAGGCCTGATGTCCATTGAAAAATAGACTTTACTGAAGTCAAACCTGGAATGTATGGTTATAAATATTTACTAGTTTTCACAGATACCTTCTCAGAAGGGATGAAAACATACCCTACCAAACATGGGACTGCAAAAATGGTTACCAAGAAACTCTTGCCTGAGCTTTAACCTAGGCACGCTCAGTCCTCCGAATGACTGAAGTATCCACAGGTACCTGTGTAAACAATAAATAACCTCTTGCACTTGTATCCAGTGGTCTGGTCTCATCTCAAGGGGGCAAGGGCCTTCCCCCCTGACAGGCTCCCAATTCTTGGGGTCTCATGGGGGTCTTTCAATACCAACACCCACTTGGTGTGGGGGTAAACCCTAGGGGGTTAATGCCTCTAAAGATATGGTAGATGGATGTCATGCATATTTCAGAAATTCAGAGCTTTGAAATATGTACATTTGTCTGTAGATACTTGTTCAGGTGTGGTACATGCTACGCCTTTTAGTGGAGAAAAAGTCCACAATGTCATTGGACACGGCCTGGAAGGCTGGGCGGCTTGGGGAAAACCTTAACAGCTAAAAACTGATAATGGGCCAGACTATACGTCTCAGAAATATACTTCCTTTTGCAAACAAATGGAAGTTCAGCTTGTTCATGGATTACCCTACAAACCTCAAGGACAAGGGATTGTAAAGTGAACTCATCGCACCCTAAAAGAATGCTTAATAAAACAAAAAGGGGGAGTAGGCCAAGGCCATACTCCCAAGGAAGGAATATCTTTAGCCCTTTTTACCCTTAATTTTTAAATTTTGTATGTTGATTGCCTTTCCACTGGTGATCATCAGCAGCAGCAAGGAGGTAGCCTAAAAGGCTATGTGAAATGTAAAGATGTGATCACCGGGTTATGGCATGGCCCTGATCCAGTGTTGGCATGGGTCGGTTTGTGTTTTCCCCCAGGATCGCCAAGAACTGTTGTGGGTCCCAGAGAGGATTGTAAGAAAGTGCAACAAACATGAAGAGCCTGCTGTTGCTGTTGATCATCAGCCTGATTTGGCAACCAGTGCAGATTAAGCTTAGATTTACCTTATTAGCCTTATGATAGTTAGAATAATAGTATAAATGAAAATAGGAGTTTTGTTTTAACAGGAAGCCTATGCTTTTATGTGATATTAGTGATAAGAGTCAGTGCATTATGTTATTTAATCAATCTGCAGCTTGGTTTGATGTTCCCACCATGGGAGGCTCCATTAGGTAGGTCAATGCCTCCTGGGTAAGTGGATGGTGGCCTGGTAAAAGTGAGTTTGACAAGCCAGCACCCCATCAGTCTAAGTGGGCCCCTCATTGTTCGAGTAAACAAGGAGGTGGATTCCATTCCTGGACGGGATGTCAATCAAAAGAGGTTGTTTGGGCGAGCAAGGGATATTTTATCTTCTCGCCAGGAATTAGGATATTTCCAACCCTTTTGATCTATGGATCTTGTGTGGCATTAATGGCAGCTGCACAGATTTGTCCCCTTTTCTTATGAAAAGGGGCGTAGGTCATGGGGTGGCTGAATTTGCTTGGTCTGCCTCTGAGCATTTTGGTGAATGATTCAATCCTAAGCCTCCTCAAGTTAGCGGATGGATTCCCATGCCTGTTTATGCCCCGAGTGCTATGACAGTGTTTAGACGTCAGAGAGATTTTGGCATTACAGCAGCCATATTGGGCTCTTTTGCAGTTGTGGGTTCAGTCACAGGTGCCGTGACCATGAGCACATCAGTACAGACAGCCTCTAAGTTAAATGATTTGTCCAAGAATGTAGCTATCGCCTTGGATGCTCAGTCCACAATTGGTGATCAGTTAAAAGGAAGTCGTATGATCATGAAACAAAGAATTGATCTGGTGCATGAGCAAATAGTCATTTTGTGGCAATTAGCACAAATAGGATGTGAATGGAAGATGACAGGGCTATGTGTGACCTCTGTGCCATATCAAAAGTATTCAGTGGCTACCAACATGCCTAACTAGATTTCTCAGTATTTTTAGGCTATTTGATAAGTTAATGCAGGACCTGAGACTTTCAATCATGCATGTGTATTACACCCGGGTCAACATCTCAGCTGCAGAGGGGCTATCTACATGGATCACTTCAGCTGTGAACCACCTGAAATGGGAGGGAATGGGAGACATAGCTATACTCTTGCTGCTTATCTCCCTTGTGGGCCTGTGGTGCCTTTGCAGGCTGAGCCTTGCTCAGAGGCAGCATGCAGCTATGCTTTCCAGCCATTTACAACCATTGAGGCAGTGCAGTCCCCCCAGGCATGGCTTGCAGTCATGAATAAGAATTGATCCTTCATTCTCATGTTGTATGGCTTAGCACTGCACTCCAAGTTGGCTCTGGATGCAAGCAACTCTGAGAAGAGCAATTATGGTTGCATGTGGGTTGGTGTCTGAGGCCCCACCTCCAGGAAAATGATACCGGACTTGGCTGACTACCAGGATTCAGGGTCATTACAATGTCCACTAAGTTACTGGAGATCAGAACACTACCCTTGCCTGTTGCATTAATAAAACAAAAATGGGGAACTGTAGAGAGCTGCAAAGTGCCATGCCTTAAAGATGGGGCTGTCTTCCTCCTTCCACCTTCCCAATGGTGAGTGCTCTGTTGTAAACAAGTCGTTATTTGGCTAACCAGTTCAGCTTGCTTGTTTCTGTATAAGAGCAGCCTATCTGCAGGGTCCATGTGGCTCAATGGGGTTGGTCATCACAAGGGATTTAAGCCTGTGTGGGTGTTTCCCTGGGGTCAGAAGAAGAAGTTGTTCAAGGATCTTGAATAAACTGCTTGAAGAAGATCTTGCCTGAGTCATGTCTTCCTTGAAGGGGTAGATTGGACATGACACCATAGAAACAAACAGAAAAAGAAAAACCATATGATTATCTCCCTAGATGCTGAAAAAGCCTTCGACAAAATTCAATACCATTTCATGATAAAGGTCTTGGAGAGGTCAGGGATAACAGGAACATACCTAAACATAATAAGAACTATATACAGCAAACCAACAGCCAACATCAAACTGAATGGAGAAAAACTTAAGCCTCTAAACTCATGAACAAGACAAGGCTGCCCTCTCTCTCCATATCTCTTCAATATCATACTGGAAGTTCTAGCTAATGCTATAAGACAACAAAAGGAGATCAAGGGGATCCAAATTGTAAAGGAGGAAGTTAAGCTGTCTCTATTTGCAGAAGATATGCTAGTTTACATAAGCAACCCAATAAAATCTACCAGGGAACTCCTACAGCTGATAAACACCTTCAGCAAACTAGCAGCATACAAGATAAACTCAAAAAAAATCAGTAGCCCTAATTTTTTCAGACAACAAAGAGACAGAGAAAGAAATCAGAGAAACATCACCCTTTACAATAGCCACAAGCAACATAAAGTATCTTGGTATAACGCTTACCAAACAAGTAAAAGACCTATATAATAAGAACTTTATGGTTCTAAAGAAAAAAAGAAGATACCAGAAGATGGAAAGATCTCCTATGCTCTTCGATAGGTGAGATAAACATAGCAAAAATGGCAGTCTTGCCAAAAGCAATCTACAGATTCAATGCAATCCCCATTAAAATCCCACCACAATTCTTGACTCACCTTGAAAGGATAATAATCAACTTTACATCGAAAAACAAAAGAACCTGGATAGCCAAAACAACCCTATACAATAAAAGAACTTCAGGAGGCATCAATATCCCTGATTTAAGCTCTACTATTGAGCTATAGTTCTGAAAACAGCCTGGTAATTGCATAAAAATAGACAGGTAGACAAATGGAATCGAATTCAAAGTACTTATATTAACTCATACACCTATGAACACCTGATTTTCAACAAAACAGCTATATTATACAATGGGGCAAGGACAGCATCTTCAACAAATGGTGCTGGCACAATTGGATGAGGGTGTGTAGAAGACTGCAGATAGACCCATGTCTGTCACCATGCACAAAACTCAAGTCCAAGTGGATCAAACACCTCAACATCAATCCAGCCCCATAAAACCTCTAAGAAGAGAAAGTAGGAGGTACTCTAGAAGAAATTGGTATAGGAGACTGCTTCATGGGGCAGAGACACTGAGAGCAACAATTAATAAATGGGACCTCTTCAAACTTAGACGCTTCCGTAAGGCAAAGGACACAGTCCACCTGACCAAAGGGAAGCCCACAGACTGGGAAAAGATTTTCACCAATCCTATATCTGACAAAGGAGTGACCTCCAAAATATACAAAGAACTCATGAAACTAGTCAACAATAAAGCAAATAACCCTATTAAAAAATGGGGTACAGAACTGAAGAAAGAATTCTCAATAGAGGAAATCAAAAAAGCTGAAAGACACTTAATTTAGTGCTCCACATCCTTAGCTATATGGGAAATGTAAATCAAAACAACGTTGAGATACCATCTTACTCCTGCCAGATGGCTAAAATTGGAAATACCAATGATGACTCATGTTGGAAAGGATGTGGAGAAAGGGGAACACTCCTCCACTGCTGGTGGGAGTGCAAACTCATACAGCCATTTTGGAGATCAGTATGGCAGTTTCTCAGGAAAATGGGAATTAGTTTACCACAGGACCCGGTCATCCCCTCTTAGGCATATACCCAAATGATCCACATCCATGCAACAAAGACATCTGTTCAACTATGTTCATAGCAGCACTCTTTGTAATAGCAAGAACCTGGAAGCAACCTAGATGTCCCTCAATTGAAGAATGGATAATGAAGATGTGGCACATCTACACAATGGAACACTACTCTACAGAAAAAAAATAATGATATCTTGAAATTCGCAGACAAGTGGGTAGCATTTGAAGAAACCATCCTGAATGAGGTAACCCAGTCACAAAAAGAGTACCATAGTATGTACTCACTCATATATGGATTTTAGACCTAGATCAAAGGATCACCGGCCTGTAATTCACACCACCAGTGGTGTATTCTAAGAGATTAATATAAAGTCCCTCACAGAACCGGGAAGGGACAATTCCCCCAGAGCACAGGGGAAGTGGGGGGCAGTAAAGGGAGAGAGAAGTAAGAGAAAATGAGAGGGAAGAAAGGAAAACACGTAACCAGGAAGATTGAGCCCGGTTACGAATAAAAGACAGGAGAAAGACAGAGAGAGAGAGAGAGAGAGAGAGAGAGAGAGAGAGAACATAAAAGAGGGAGCCAATATTTTTTGAGGATAAAACTGAACACAAAGAAAGGTCTAGAAAACTACAAGACTGCAGCCCACTAACAATTTCAGCTTCCATGGAAGGGCTACCATAAATGCCCTTCCCGGCTAGTGAGATCAACAACTAACTTATACATGGATCCCTCAACTAATGCCAGTTGGAAACAGGAGCAAACACCCATACATAAACATTGAGTCAAACTACAACCCAGATGCAGATGGAGAGGACAGAAACACCAGACTGCAGAAACACATAGAGACAGCTTACCTGAACTGGGAGGAGCTAACGGACCACCAGACTGATAGCTGGGAAGGAACCATGGGACTGACTCAGGCCCCCCTGTATATGGGTCTCAGCCAGAAGGAATGAGCAGTCTAAAGGATCTCAGATAGTGGAACCAGGATGTATCCCTGGTGTACAAAAGGACTTTGTGAACACATCCTCCATGGAGGGATACGTGCCTTAACCTAGAGACAGGAGAGAAGCCCTAGTCCCTTCTTCACATGACCTGTCAGATCTACATGACCCCAACTTGATGGCATTCACCTACACATTGAATTGGTTGCTGGGATGAGATGGGAGGGTGGTTAGGGTGCATATGAAAGGGCAGAGAGAGTAAATGGGAGGGAGGGAGGGAAGAAGGAAAGAAGGGAGCGAGACGGAACTGGGATCGACATGTAAAATAATAAAATTAAATAAAAAAAATGCTTTGACTCCAAAATTTAAGTTCAAGGACAAGTTACTGGGGAAAAGGATTTTTATTTTTGTTTCCACAGAAAATGAAAAGCTGTGCATTCCTTCCAGACTAATGTGGTTTGATCAAGCCAGATCACCTGAAACAGAGTAGCAGGTGATCCTAAATTCAAAACAGCTGGACCAAGCAGCCTTACAGACTTCAGCCATGATTTCTGCATCTTCTTAGAATCCCCGATGACAGCGCCCCTTACAAGCAGGAAGTAGTTTTGAAAGAACGATGCCCAAATTCCCAAATACAGTCTAAATGTTTGTTTTCATTTAAATGGATTTAGTTATATAAAATTAAAAAAAAAAAACATCTTGAATGCACTGAACAAACTGGACCTCTCCATGTTCTGCAACTTGCCTTCCATATTCATGAAAAACATGTTGGTGCTGACTATAAAGACAATTCCATACAATGCTCCCTGATTGAAATCAATCCTCAGATTCAGCCCAAAAGTAGAAGTATTCATATTTTGCACCATGATCTGCATAGCTTCTAGGAATACATGTGACCTCACAAACTCAATAGGTTTTCAACCATCCTCATGGAAGCCCCGACTCACAGACTCTCTGCCTCCAAATACCATCCTCTTAATCTTAGGATAGCATTCCCATGCTTACCATTCTATGTCTTCCTTGCTCATCCATGCTAATCACATTTTTTATAGCAGTACTCACAGCACAGCAACCAGTCCAGTGGATCCTGTTGTGCTATAAAATCAAGCCTGCAGCATGGCTGCAGGAAGTTTCCTGAAAATCTTACGTTAGCCTTTGTGCCCAGATTCCCTGATTGGCTAGTGAGGCTTGGGTGACAAGAGTAATTCCTCAAATGGTTAAAGTGTTCTTAAAGACAAAGTAAAAACATGCATTTCTTTTTCTTTTATATTCTTATTTATCTATTTATTCATTTATTTTGGTTTTTCAGGACAGAGTTTGGCTGTGTAGTACTTTTTGTCTTGGAAAACACTTTGTGGACCAGGCTGGACAATTCACAATCTTAATTAATATTATGATGATGATTTGGAGGAGGAGGATGATTATTGTGATTACAACTATAACTATTACTACTACTCTTTCTGTCATTTTGTAGTAGATTTTTTTCTCATTAATTAATTTTTTTTTTTTTTTTTTTTTTTTTTTTTTTTACTTTATCGATTTTCCAACACAGGTTTTCAATACTGGCTGATCCTGGAACTCTATCTGTAGATCATGCTGCCCAGAATATTAAAAAAAATGAGGAGACTTAGGGCATAAAAGGTGTCTGTTCTATAGATTCTTGCAAAGATCAAAAGTATTGTGGGTAGTATTTACCTGGTTGCTACAGGCACCTCAGAAAACCATGAAAAAAAATGCAGGAACCATATCACAAAAAAGATGATATATTGTCCTTGACAGAAACCTGGGTGATAGCTCTATTGCATTGTTAGTTTTAATCCTGAAGTTAGTGTCAAATTTTTGAGAAATGAATAATAATAAAAAGTCTTGTTTCATGGTAACTTGAATATTCAGAGAGAAAGTGGCTGGGAAGAATGCCTCTATGACCATTATAGTGAGCCAGCTCAGCTTCCACATTGGGCAGGTGAAATCAGAGCTGAATTATTCAATGTTCTCTACTTGAGCAGGAATGGAAGAATACAGCCCTCTGTTTTTGTTGAAAGTGGATTATTGGGCTGTCTCAGAAGCTGAGGGCTTCTTACTTAATATTTGCCTAACAATGGAAATTTGAAGAATTCTGCAGTTGTTTGGTTTATGAATCTAGATATATCAGCTGGTCTTCAGCATACACGAGTATTTCAAAGAAATGCTCTCTAGAGCATTAAAGGAATAGACTCAGAAGGATCCATATAGCTTCCACTTTGTAGATCTTGTAAAATATTTCTTCAAGTATGATGGTATTTCATGGTCCTTTAAAAAATGAAGCTCCATTTTATTCATTCACTAAACTTAAGTCATCAACCAAAGTTAGGGCAATGCCAGAGGATTTCTATTGGTATCTATAAATGGCTAATAGGAATTGCTTCCCATAATACTAAACACACTCCATAACTTCAGGGCACAGCCTTCAGGCACTGTATAGCTGCACTTACTCAATGCCTGAAGGGTGTGTGTATACCTGACTGGGCCCAGACATATTATTATTTAGATGGGAGACATTCACCATCAAGGCTCAGACATCCTATAGCAGGAAAGATTATGTCTTAAGTACAAGAATGTTATTTGATTTCCACTTTCCTGGTTGAAATGTGGTAATGGAAAGTGAAAAGCACTCTGGTCAAATCTTGCTGAAGGACGATCTCCATCTCCTTTTTCCACTGATGTTTAAATTATACGTGACACATGTAAGACAAACCTGAATGTGGAATGCCATATTCCTAAATTCCAGAAGCCAAAATTATAGTTTCTCCCTTGTGTGTTCCAAAACATGCCAAAAGCAAGCCTGTGATGCACACAGGAAAGCAATATTTGTTTATCTTTTGTTTTCTTTTGGTTTGATTTGTTTTTTCAAGGCAGGGTTTCTCTGTAGGATTGGAATTTTCTTTGAAAATCAGCCTGACCTATAATTCACAGTGATCTGTCTGCCTCTACCTTCCTAGTGCTTGGATTAACGTTTTGCACCACCACAGACCAGTATGGATACTGATATGAAAGCTATCTCATTCTCCTCAGAGAACATATATACAGATAGGCTCAGAGCCCAAAGACCATTGACCTGCTCAGAACAAGTCACATGGTCCCTCAATATCCCAATAGCAATGACAGCTAGGCAGAGCTGGTCTTCAAGCTCTGAAGCCTAGACATGCATCATGCTGTGTGGCAGTGGTTTACATCGGAGCTCCTACAAGAGAGCCTGCAATTTGGTTTCATATTAACATCTGTCCATTATCCAGATTATTGATTATTCTTGTCTGTGGATGGACACAAAGAAATAGCCAGTCAGGCATTTTGTACATCATCTAAAATTGATTACAGGCTCCACACTGCTAATTTCCACCAATGGAAAACAGGAAATTGCTCGTGTTCCTTCTGTCTCCCACCTCTTTCTGCACAGTGTCTACAGCAAAATCAAAGTTCTTAAATGAACTCAATTCTTTCATATTCCTCTCTTTATTTGCAGTCCCCAATACCAGCCACAGGGTTCGGTAAACCATCAATAAATGATCTGTATTTGCTTCTCAATGAACACCCAAAGCCTCATCTGGAAGGATTTGCAGTAGTTTCTTCCCAGCACAGGGTAGTACAGACACGAATAAATGTGATCCATGCAATTTTCATTGACCTGACCTTGTGTGCCATGGCCCAGCTCAATATAAACTTGCAAAATTTTGATCACACAAATCTAGTCTGTCTTCATTCACCTGACATGAATTAATGCACCCTGAGCATTTAAAGAACACGATCACCTAATATACATTAGTTAAGATTTTTTTTTTATTGCTGTGTATATACACAAACAAATTCCACTGTTGTTGGTTGAGAAAGAGTTTCTCTGTGGCTTTGGAGTTTGTCCTGGAACTAGTCTTATATATCACTCTGTTCTCCAACTAACAGAGATCTGCTTGATTCTGCCTCCTGAGTAGTACTCTCCCAGTCAGGGAATCCAACCCTGGTCTCACCAATGATAAGAGAGATCTTATATAGAAAACACTTAATTGCAGTCACTCACAGTTTCAGAGGGCCAGTCCATTTTCATAATAAGAGAAACATGATTGCAAGAAGAATGTGATGCTGGTTTCATCTTGATACACAGGCCAGAGGATATCATATTACACACTTGGTCATATCCAGAACATGGAAACCCTGAAAGCCCATCATCAGTGATGCTCTTCTTCCCAAAATGCAAACCTAACTGCAGCAAAGCCTTACCTTTTAATAGTACCACTCCCTATGACATCATCGGCCCTATCACAATCAAACCATCATGTTTCCTGAAGCAGGGCCTTTTTCATGATGGTAACTTAAGCAGCTGATTACCTTCCCTGTTTCCCCTTGCAATACACTCAGAAAAACTATTCATTTTACTCTAGTCTGAAGGTATTTAAACATGTTACTACCCAACTCTGCGATTAAATAAGGGATGAACCAGGAGTTTCCCCACAATCATGTGGGAGTCAACTGAGACTCAATTGTGTGGAGTATGGAAGACCATTTCATCCTCTGATTATATTGTTATTTGATTATTAAAATAGGACATTAAGTAATCCATGATCTGTGGATTTTGGTGACATGATGTGGGAGGCAATTATTATAGACCATCTTAATGTCAATGATGTAGTTAAAATATTTAAATTAATCACGACTGCATCGTTCATGAGCCTGGTTTGGAGCCACCTCAGGGCAATGGATGATGTTACATGATCTCATTATTTGACTATTTAATTATATAAAACAATGATTATATCGTCCATGACACCTGGAATCTGGTGCCGCAGATCATCTAATTACATAATTAATGTATTTAAATTGACAATCTGTGTTAATCCCCAAGATAATGTAAATATTTGTATAGTAATGTAAACAACAATCCACCATTCCATGAAGAGACCTGTAAATTTCCCTCTTGTGGAGTTAATGTGCAATATCATCACATTTTATGATACATTTTTTCAATTGATGATGGTGACATCCTTCGGGCCTGGATTCTGACCATGCTTCCCTGCCAGTCAAATGCTACATCACCTATTTATTGTGACAGTTAGGTATTACTGACTTATTAAATTCTTTAAATTATGTAAAGGACCGACAATGACATCACCGTTTACGGTTAGGGGTGCAAGTATCTGTCAGGGACAAGGTTAGGAAAGATGTAGACATGGGCAGAGCATATTCTGAATGATCTATGCATGTCCCAGTGTACGAGGGATGCTGGATGATTGAGTCCAGACGGTTGCATGGTGCCAACCGAGAAGTACAAGGACTACACCAAGGCCAGCACGGTGGCCTGGGTGTTGACTACCTGCTCTTCCTCCATATCTTCACATTGGTTGTGATCTACCATGAGAAGAAGGAGTGGCACTAGGAGGTCGGCACCTTCACCGAGACCTGGCAAAAGGATGACGACTCAGAACACGGAAGAACATCTCTCTCTCAGCTATGCTATTGATGCCCCTGCTGCGGCCATCTTTTTCAGCTGTTATCAACATTGTGGCTACTACTGCTATGCCAGGATTGGGCCCATTATCTCACCGCACCACAACAGAGATTCAGGTGCTTGGGATGATGTCAGGCCAACAGAACTCATCAGGCATGACACTATGATTATCTGATGATTAACTGATGGCATGTTATAAATGCGTGATGACAGCATACAGTTTCATACCTGGCAAGTCTGCCGCGGAAAAGATGATACAAAAAGGTCAACGGCTTACTAATTTAAAGATGTAATTATTAAATTCTTTCATTATATAATCTGTGATCCCCCGAAGTTTGGCGCCACCTTGTGTCATACTCAAGTGTGACAGACGATCTAACTACCTGATTATTTCCTTATTCAAATCTGTCTATTACTAGGCCAGGAAGAGTGGAGTCTGGGATCCACCTTGTTGGTGTTAAATTGTATCTTGTGAATTCCTTCTTTCTTTCTTTCTTCCTTCCTTTCTTTCTTTCTTTCTTCCTTCCTTCTTCCTTTGTTTCTTTCTTTCTTTCTTTCTTACTTACTTCCTTTATTTAAATCTATGTCGATATCAATTTGTTATCTCTCTAGGGGTGAATTATGAGAAACTATCTCTCCATTCATTTTTTTGTTCAAATCTATGATCAAGAACTCAATGTCTCTTCAGTATTGAGCAGACACTTAGGCTTCACGCGTAAAACACCATCCACTTGTTTAATGTTTATTCATTTAATTATGAAAATCGGTCATTATGTATTCAGTGATCACTGGAGTTTTGAGCCTCCTTAAGGGAGACCGTTGTACCAGACAGTCACGTCATCTAATACTACACTTAGTTCTTTAACTGTTAAACTAGGAAATCAATTAATAATTCATCATTTAAATTACGTATTTAAAATACAGGTAATATTATGGACCATAAGTCCCTTTTGGAGTCAGGATTTTGGTAGTTGATGATGTAATATCATCTCATTACTTCACCCATTTAGCTATGTAAATAGATCTTTACATCAGCAATAGGTTTAGGACTTTGGTGCCATCTCATCAGTGTTAATATAAAAAGGCCCACTAATTAACTATCCATTTAATTTTTAAATTCCTCATTATTCCAGGAAGAGATTAGTCTGAGTACTCCATGTGAGATTTAAGTATGCACCACCATGACATTATTCAATCATTTTTCATTATATATTCATTATTTAAATCGATGAAGGTCTTGTTCTTCTTGATTGGAGTCGGGCCATTCCTCCATGGGAGTTAATAACGTGGCATTATTTAATTATCTAAGTACTACTTCCTTGGCAATCACTGGACTTGGGTTCCATCTTTATGAAAGTTAATTATGGAGGACTATCCAATTATTAACTCATTTGATTACGTTAGTAATGATGGTGTCATCCGTCATTTGGCTTCTGTGGGATTGACACAGCAGGAGATCAGTACCAGAAACTGTACCCACAGAATGGGGGACACTGCCTTATACCAAAGATTAATGATTATGCAATTGTAGATTTTTAACAATCGAATGATTACACGATTTTAAAAGAACTGTAACTAGTTTCGCATCATCGTTTTTTTTTTCCCCTGTGGAACCTGGAATTGAAAAAAAAGTCTGAACTTATTTTGTCCAGGCAAAGATGCAGACAATTTTTCCAATATCCTGCATCATCTACATAGT